>NC_058524.1:399942884-400245914 GCF_904849725.1 Hordeum vulgare subsp. vulgare | reverse complement strand
GAATTGTTTGATGACTAAGAACATAGTTGTTAAGTTTCAAGAGAATTTATTATTTGAACCATAACATGTGAATTGATTCCTACTTTGTCATGATGAGTTTTATAAGGAAGATTTGTTGTTATGATGCTAGAAAAGTGACTGAAATTATCATTGATGAAAATTATACACTATGCTAGCATTCACACTTTATAAATCATTTCTTTTATCATCTACCTACTCGAGGACGAGTAGGAATTAAGTTTGGGGATACTGATATGTATCCAACGTATCAATTTTTTATGAATTATTCATGCCATATTTACCTATGTTTACAATACTTTTATATGTTTTTAATGCATTTTATATGATTTAATTACAACTAACCTGGACTCACATTGTTTCTAGCAGAATTACCATGGTGTTGTTTTTTTTGCAGAAATTACAAGTTCTCAGAATCGCCTGAAACTTTTTGACAATTTTTTCTAGACAATATGAGAAATACGAGAGTGAAGAACCACCAAAGGGGGGCACCTACTGGTCACAAGACAATAGGGCATGCCCACTAATGACCCACAAGTATAGGGGATCAATCATAGTCCTTTCGATAAGTAAGAGTGTCAAACCCAACGATGAGCAGAAGGAAAAGACAAGTGGTTTTCACCAAGGTAATTTCTGCAAGGACTGAAATAGCGGTAACAAGTTGTTTGATAGCAACATAATTGTAACAAGTAAAGAGTACAAATAGTAACAATAAGTGCAGCAAGGTGGCCCAATCCTTTTCTGGCAATGGACAGGACGGAACGGTTTCTTATAATAGGCAAAGTGTTCTTGAGGGCACACGGGAATTTATCTAGTCACTTTCGTCATGTCGGGTTAATTCGCGTTCGATACTTTGCTAGTTTGATATGTGGGTGGACCGGTGCTTGGGTGTTGTTCTTACTTGAACAAGCCTCCCACTTACGATTAACCCTCCCGCAAGAATCCGCAACTATGATAAAAGTATTAAGAATAAATTCTAACCATAGCATTAAAACAGCGATCCAAATTAGCCCCTTGATACGTCCATTTTGCATCATGTTTTCATGTTGATATTTATCACTTCTTGGCCTGTTATTTCACTTCATGGTACAATTCTTATGTCTTTTCCCTCTTATTTTGCAAGGTTTACATGAAGAGGGAGAATGCCGAGAGCTGGAATTCTGGCTTGAAAGTGGAGCAAAGTTGAGATACCTATTCCGCGCAAATCCAAACGCCGTAAAAATCAACGAGGATTTTTTTCCGGATTTATAAAAAATACTGGGCCGAAGAAGCGCCAGAAGGGCACCACGGGTTGGCCACAAGCCTACACGGTGCGGCCACCCACCCAGACCGCACCATTAGGGCTTGTGGGCAACCTGCTGGCCCACTTGCCCCCCTCTTCTGCTATATGAAGGGTTTCATCTGGAAAAAAATCACAGAGGAGTTTTTTCGTGGTTTCGCCGCCGCCACGAGGCGGAACTTGAGCATAACCAATCTAGAGCTCCCGCAGGACGTTCCTGCCGGGGAAACTTCCCTCCCGGAGGGGGAAATCGTCGCCATCGTCATCACCAACACTCCTCTCATCGGAGGGGACTCATCACCATCAACATCTTCATCAGCACCATCTCATCTCCACATCCTAGTTCATCACTCGTAACCAATCTCCGTCTCGCGACTCCAATTGGTAAATGTAAGGTTGCTAGTAGTGTTGATTACTCTTTGTAGTTGATGCTAGTTGGATTATTTGGTGGAAGAGTTTATGTTCAGATACTTGATGATACTCATTACCTCTCTGATCATGATTATGATTATGCTTTGTGAGTAGTTACTTTTGTTCCCGAGGACATGGGATAAGTCATGCTAATAGTAGTCATGTGAATCTGGTATTCGTTCGGTAATTTGATATGTTGTATGTTGTTTTTCCTCTACTGGTGTTATGTGAACATCGACTACATAACACTTTACCATTATTTGGGCCTAGAGGAATGCATTGGGAAGTAGTAAGTAGATGATGGGTTGCTAGAGTGACAGAAGCTTAAACCCTAGTTTATGCGTTGCTTCGTAAGGGGCTGATTTGGAATCTCACTAGTTTAATGGTATGGTTAGACTTTGTCTTAATTCTTCTTTCGTAGTTGCGGATGCTTGCGAGAGGGGTAAATCATAAGTGGAATGCTTGTCCAAGTAAGGGCAGTACCCAAGCGCCGGTCCACCCACATATCAAACTATCAAAGTAACGAACGCGAATCATATGAACATGATGAAACTAGCATGACAGAAATTCCCGTGTGTCCTCGGGAGCGTTTTTCCTCTTGTAAGACTTTGTCCAGTCTTGTCCCTTGCTACAAATGGGATTGGGCCACTTTGCTGCACAGTTCCTACTTTTGTTACTTGTTGCTTGCTGCGAATCATCTCACCACACAATCACTTGTTACCGACAATTTCAGTGCCTGCAGATATTTCCTTGCTGAAAACCACTTGTCAGATCTTTCTGCTCCTCGTTGGGTTCGACACTCTTACTTATCAAAAGGACTACGATTGATCCCCTATACTTGTGGGTCATCAAGACTCTTTTCTGGCGCCGTTGCCGGGGAGTGAAGCGCCTTTGGTAAGTGGAACTTGGTAAGGAAACATTCATATAGTGTGCTGAAATTTATTGTCACTTGTCACTATGGATACTAGTCCTTTGAGGGGCTTGTTCGGGGTATCTTCACCTCGAACGGAAGCACAAAGAGTTTCTCCTCAACCTTCTGCACCTACTGAAAATATTTGCTTTGAATTTCCTTCGGGTATGCTTGAGAAATTGTTGGCTAATCCTTTTACACGAGATGGAACATCACATCCAGACTTGCATCTAATCTATGTAGATGAGGTTTGTGGTTTATTTAAGCTTGCAGGTGTGCCCGAGGATGAGGTCAAGAAGAAGGTCTTTCCTTTATCTTTGAAGGATAAGGTGTTGACATTGTATAGGCTATGTGATGATACTAGATCATGGGACTACAATTGGTTGAAATTGGAATTTCATCAAAAGTTTTATCCTATGCATTTAGTACATCGTGATCAGAATTATATTTATAATTTTTGGCCTAATGACAGAGAAAGCATTGCTCAAGATTGGGGGAGGCTTAAATCAATGCTATATTCATGCCCCCATCATGAGCTCTCGAGAGAAATTATCCTTCAGAATTTCTATGCTCGGCTTTCTCATGATGATCGCACCATGCTTGACACTTCTTGTACCGGTTCTTTTATGAAGAGAGATACTGACTTCAAATGGCATTTATTGGAGGGAATTAAACGCAAATCTGAAGATTGGGAGCTTGAAGAAGGTAAGGAGTCAGGTATGAATTTCGAGTTTGATTGCGTTAAATCCTTTGTTGAGACAAATAATTTTTGTGACTTTAGCGCTAAGTATGGACTTGACTCTGAGATAGTAGCTTCATTGTGTGAATCCTTTGCTGCTCATATTGATCTCGCCAAAGAGAAGTGGTTTAAATATCATCCTCCGTTAGAAATCAATGTAGTTAAACCCACTCCAGTTGAAGAGAAAGTCATTGCCTATAATGATCGTGTGGTACCCAGTGCTTACATTGAGAAACCACCTTTCCCTGTTAGGATAAAGGATCATTCTAAAGCTTCAACTGTGATACGTAGAGGCTATATTAGAACACCTATACCCCCTGAGAAAATCAGAGTTGAACCTAGCATTGCTATTATCAAAGATCTTCTGTCTGAAGAAGTTGAGCGACATAATATTCGCTTCTGTGAAGATGCTGCTAGAATTGCTAAATCTCACGTTAGAGACAAACATAGGCCTGTTGTTGGCATGCCTGTGGTTTCTGTTAAGATAGAAGATCATTGTTATCACTGTTTATGTGACATGGGTGCTAGTATTAGTGCAATACCTCAATCCTTACACGATGAAATCAAAGATGAGATTGCACCTGTTGAGATAGAGCCTATTGACGTCACTATTCAGCTTGCCAATAGAGATACTATCTGCCGTGTGGGAATTGTTAGGGATGTTGAAGTCTTGTGTGGTAAAACGAAGGATCCTGTTGATTTCCTCGTTCTTGCTACCGCACACGATAGCTTTTGTCCCATCTTATTTGGTAGACCTTTTCTCAATACTGTCAATGCTCATATTGATTGTGAGAAGCAGACTGTGACTGTTGGCTTTGAAGGTGTGTCACATGAGTTGAATTTCTCTAAGTTTGGTAGACAACCTCATGAAAAGGAGTTGCCTAGTAGGGATGAAACTATTGCCTTAGCCTCTATTGCTGTGCCTCCTACTGATCCCTTAGAGCAATACTTGCTTGAGCATGAAAATGATATGCATTTGGATGAAAGGGATGAGATAGATAGAGTTGTCCTACAACAATATCCTATCCTTAAGAATAACTTGCCTGTTGAACTGCTTGGGGATCCACCCCCACCAAAGGGTGATCCTGTGTTCGATCTTAAACAGTTGCCTGATACTCTTAAGTATGCCTATCTTGATGAAAAAGAGATATATCCTTTTATTATTAGTGCTAGCCTCTCGGAGCATGAACAAAAGAAGTTACTAAAAACTCTGAGGAAGCACCGTGCTGCTATTGGATGTACTCTTGATGATCTTAAGGGCATTAGTCGTACTCTATGGCAGCACAAGATTAAAACTGATCCTGACTTCAAACCAGTTGCTGATCATCAAAGGAGATTGAATCCTAAGATGAAAGAAGTAGTGATAAAAGAAATAATTAAGCTCCTGGAAGAGGGTATTATCTATCCTGTTGCTCATAGCGATTGGGTGAGTCCGGTGCATTGCGTCCCTAAGAATGAGGCATTATCGTTGCCCCTAATGATAAGGATGAATTGATCCCACAGAGGATTATTACTGGCTATAGGATGGTGATCGATTTTAGGAAATTGAATAAAGCTACTAGGAAAGATCATTACCCTGTGCCTTTTATCGACCAACTGCTAGAATGGCTGTCTAAACACACACACTTCTGCTTTCTAGACGGTTATTCTGGGTTCTCCCAAATACCCGTTGCACAATCTGTTCAGGAGAAAACCACTTTCACCAGCCCTTTCGGTACCTTTGCTTATAGACGTATTCCTTTTGGCTTATGTAATGCACCTGTCACCTTTCAAAGATGTATGATGGCTATATTCTCTGACTTTTGTGAAAAGATTGTCGAGCTTTTCATGGATGACTTTTCCATTTACGGGTCTTCCTTTGATGATTGCCTCAGCAACCTTGATTGAGTCTTACAGAGGTTTTCAATGAAGGCATCACATTAGGACATAAAATTTCTGAAAGAGGTCTTGAAGTCGATAAGGCTAAGGTTGATGCAATCGAGAAAATGCCATACCCCACAGATATCAAAGGTATAAGAAGTTTCCTTGGTCATGTTGGTTTCTATAGAAGGTTTATTAAGGACTTCTCTAAGATTTCTAGGCCTCTTACCAATCTCTTGCAAAAGGATATTCCTTTTGTTTTTGACGATGATTGTGAGGAAGGCTTCGAAATACTTAAGAGAGCTTTGATAACTGCACCTATTGTTCAACCACCTGATTGGAACTTGCCTTTTGAGATCATGTGTGACGCTAGTGATTATGCTGTTGGTGCTGTTCTAGGGAAAAGAGTTGACAAGAAGCTTAATGTTATTCACTACGCTAGTAAAACTCTAGACAATGCCCAGGGAAACTATGCCACTACGGAAAATGAGTTATTAGCAGTCGTGTTTGCGTGTGAAAAGTTCAGGTCTTACATAGTTAATTCCAAAGTCACTATTCACACTGATCATGCTGCTATTAAGTACCTCATGGAGAAGAAGGATGCTAAACCTAGACTTATCAGATGGGTTCTCTTGCTACAAGAATTTGATTTGCACGTTGTCGACAGAAAGGGTGCTGATAACCCAATAGCAGATAACTTGTCTAGGTTGGAGAACGTTCTTTATGACCCACAACCTATTGATGATAGCTTTCCCGATGAGCAACTGAATATCATCAATGCTTCACGTAGTGCACCGTGGTATGCTGATTATGCAAACTATATAGTTACCAAATACATACCACCTAGTTTCATGTACCAACAAAAGAAGAAATTATTCTTTGACATGAGACATTACTTTTGGGATGATCCTCACCTTTATAAGGAAGGAGTAGATGGTGTTATTAGACGTTGTGTACCTGAATATGAACAGGGGTAGATCCTACAGAAGTGTCACTCCGAGGCCTACGAAGGAGACCATGCGGGAGGTAGAACTGCACACAAGGTATTGCAATCAGGTTTCTTTCGGCCCACTCTCTTCAAGGATGCCCATAAGTTTGTCTTGTCTTGTGACGAATGTCACAGAATAGGTAATATTAGCAAACGTCAGGAAATGCCTATGAACTATTCACTTGTCATTGAACCATTTGATGTTTGGGGCTTTGATTATATGGGACCTTTTGCAAAATCCAACGGGCATACTCATATTCTAGTTGCTATTGATTACTTCACTAAGTGGGTAGAAGCTATCCCCACTAGTAGTGCTGATCACAACACCTCTATCAAGATGTTGAAAGAAGTTATCTTCCCTAGATTTGGAGTCCCTAGATATCTAATGACCGACGGTGGTTCAAATTTCATTCATGGTGCTTTCCGTAAAATGCTTGCTAAGTATGATGTCAACCATAGAATTGCGTCTCCCTATCACCCTCAGTCCAGTAGTCAAGTAGAGCTAAGTAATAGAGAGATTAAACTGATTCTGCAAAAGACTGTCAAGAGGTCTAGAAAGAATTGGTCTAAGAAGCTCGATGATGCACTGTGGGCTTATAGAACTGCCTATAAGAATCCCATGGGCATGTCTCCGTACAAAATGGTGTATGGGAAAGCATGTCACTTACCTCTTGAACTAGAGCATAAAGCTTATTGGGCAATCAAAGAGCTCAACTTTGATTTCAAACTTGCCAGTGAGAAGAGGTTATTTGACATTAGCTCGCTTGATGAGTGGAGAACTGAAGCATGTGAGAATGCCAAGCTTTCCAAAGAGAAGGTTAAGAGGTGGCATGATAGGACGATACAAAAGCGTGAGTTCAATGTAGGTGATTATGTCTTGCTATATAACTCTCGTTTAAGATTCTTTGCAGGCAAGCTTCTCTCTAAATGGGAAGGCCCCTATGTTGTTCAGGAAGTATATCGTTCCGGTGCTATCAAGATCAACAACACGGAAGGTAATTGTCCGAGAGTTGTAAATGGGCAGAGAATCAAGCATTATATCTCATGTACTCCCATAAATGTTGAAAGAAATATCATCAATACCATAACTCCGGAAAAATACCTAAGGGACATTTATCAGCTTGTTTCAGACTCCGAAGACATAGAGGTATGTGATTCAGTAAGAAAACATAGTCCAAAACTCTTCCAATAGGAAATTTTCTCCATTTTGGAATATTTGAAAAAATACAAAAATTGGAAGTAGTCCGGAAAGTGCGCGAGGAGGCGACAAGCCTACACGGCGCGGGCCCACCCCCTGGCCGCGCCGTGAGGGCTTGTGGCCACCTCGTGCGCCTCCCGGACTCCGTTTTCGTGCAGGGGACTCCTTCTGGTTTGGAAAAAAATCATTATATATACTTCCGTTTGGTCTGACCTCCGCATCACGCAGATTTCCTCTGTTTTCGTTTCGAGCCTGTTTTCTGCCATAGATCTAGGTCAAGATGTCTTCTCAGGATTCAGAGGGGCAGAGCTATGTGGCTGATTACCTTGCTAACCCCAAGGTCTATGGGGACTTCGATCCATATGGCTGGACCTCTGATGAGGAAGAAGATTATGATCCCAAGGGGAAGGAACAAACAAGTTCCGATGAAGAGGAGGCTCCTCTACCTCAACCTGGACGCACGCATGTGGAGTTCAAGAAGTCGAGCATCCCTGACTCAAGGAAGAAACCTAAGACCTTGTTTATCCCTTCTCGTTTTTTGCAGGAGAGTAAGCAGGAACTATGCCAAAGAGTGTTGAAACTTGAGGAGGAAAATGATGATCTGAGGGAGCAGAACTTTATGCTCAAGTGGAAATTAGACAAGCTCAAGGCCGCTTCAACAACTCCTCCACCATCACCACCAAAGGAAGACAACTGAGCATTGGTATGGGCAATCCCCTTGGCTTGTGCCAAGCTTGGGGGAGTTGCCCCGGTATCGTATCACCATCACATCTTTTGCCTTTACCTTTGTATTAGTTTTCCTTTTCAGTTTTCTTTTTCTCTAGTAGATTAAAAGTCTTAGTGTTTTAGTCTTGAGTTTTGCTTCGTGTCACCCCCGATGTATTCTTGCTCGTGAGCCATATAATAAAGAGTGTCTTAGTTGAAGGGCTTTGCCTCTTGCCATGATAAAAAGAGTGAGAATAGGACAAAAGCATGGAAGATCATGTAATGATCTTATGGGAAGTGATGGCTTCACATATAAAAAGAATGAGGATTGAAACTTGTTGAGGGTAGGCAAACGTATACCTTGGTCATTGTTGTAATTAATAGGAAGTGATAATAAATATATCATCTGTGACACCATCTATGATTATGAACACTCACCAAACTATTGCATGCCTAGAAGTAGATGTTGGACAAGGAAGACAACGTAATGAATTGTGTTTTCTTGGCTCTGAACAATGTTATATGATTAGAGATCCCTTAGCATGTGACGATTGCTTCCACCTCATATTAGCCAAAACCTCCCGTACCAAGTAGAGACACTACTTGTGCATCCATAAACCTTCAAACCAGTTTTGCCATGAGTGTCCACCATACCTACCTATAGATTGAATAAGATCCATCAAGCAAGTTGTCATCGGTGCAAGCAATAAAAATTGCTCTCTAATATGTATGATCTATTAGTGTGTGGAAAATAAGCTTTATACGAACCTGTGATGAGGAAGACATAAAAGCGACAGACTGCATAATAAAGTTCTTTATCAGAGGAGGCAATATAAAGTGACGTTCCTCCGCACTAAGAGGACACGCATCCAAACCTCAAAACCGCATGACAACCTCTACTTCCCTCTGCGACGGGCCTATCTTGTACCTTTACTTTTTGTCCCTGAAAGAGTCATGGTGATCTTCACCAATTCCTTATTGTGCCTTCGTCTTGGCTACCGTCATATGCTAGGGAAAGATCTATATTCTTATGTCAACTTGGAGGTAAGCATTCATGAATTATTACTTTTGACATTACCCTTGAGGTAAGCAGTTGGGGGGCAAAACTATAAGCTCCTATCTTTCTCTGTGTCCAGCTGAAACTTTGATCTCATAAGTACCACGTGAGTTGTAGCAATTGTAGAGAACGAAAGAATGATTGAGTATGTGGATTTTCTTTACAAGCTCTTATTGACTCTTTCTGATGTTGTGATAAATTGCAATTGCTTTAATGACTAAAGGCTATCGATTGTTACTTCTCGGTAAGGCTCTTGATCCATGCTTTACTTTGTGAAGGAATTATCACTTTAGCATCAGAGATTATATGTTGGTATTGTTGTTCTGATCTTGATCATGTTGCATGCATGTCCGTATCTTCTTTTGTCGACACCTCTCTACCTAAAGATGTGGACATATTTATTGAGCTCAGCTTTCGCTTGAGGACAAGCGAGGTCTAAGCTTGGGGGAGTTGATACGTCCATTTTGCATCATGTTTTCATGTTGATATTTATCGCTTCTTGGGCTGTTATTTAACTTCACGGTACAATTCTTATGCCTTTTCTCTCTTATTTTGCAAGGTTTACATGAAGAGGGAGAATGCCGGCAGCTGGAATTATGGCCTGAAAGTGGAGCAAAGTTGATGTACCTATTCTGCGCAACTCCAAACGGCGTAAAAATCAACGAGGATTTTTTTCCGGATTTATAAAAAATACTGGGCCGAAGAAGCGCCACACGGGCGCCAGGGGTTGGCCACAAGCATGCATGGCGCGACCACCCCCCAGGCCGAGCCATGAGGGCTTGTGGGCAACCTGCGGGTCGACTTGCCCCCTCTTCTGCTATATGAAGGGTTTCGTCTGGAAAAAATCACAGAGGAGCTTTTTCGTGGTTTCGCCGCCGCCACGAGGCGGAACTTGAGCAGAACCAATCTAGAGCTCCGGCAGAATGATCCTGCCGGGGAAACTTCCCTCCCGGAGGGGGAAATCGTCGCCATCGTCATCACGAACACGCCTCTCATTGGAGGGGACTCGTCACCATAAACATCTTCATCAGCACCATCTCATCTCCAAACCCTAGTTCATCACTTGTAACCAATCTCCGTCTCGCGACTCCGATTGGTACTTGTAAGGTTGTTAGTAGTGTTGATTACTCTTCGTAGTTGATGCTAGTTGGATTATTTGGTGGAAGAGTTTAGGTTCTGATCCTTGATGCTACTCATTACCTCTCTGATCAAGATTATGATTATTCTTTGTGAGTAGTTACTTTTGTTCCTGAGGACATGGGATAAGTCATGCTAATAGTAGTCATGTGAATCTGGTATTCGTTCGGTAATTTGATATGTTGTATGTTGCTTTTCCTCTAGTGGTGTTATGTGAACGTCGACTACATAACACTTCACCATTATTTGTGCCTAGAGGAAGGCATTGGGAAGTAGTAAGTAGATGATGGGTTGCTAGAGTGACAGAAGCTTAAACCCTAGTTTATGCGTTGCTTCGTAAGGGGCTGATTTGGATCAATTAGTTTAATGCTATGGTTAGACTTTGTCTTAATTCTTCTTTCGTAGTTGTGGATGCTGATGACCCACAAGTATAGGGGAAAAATCGTAGTCCTTTCGATAAGTAAGAGTGTCGAACCCAATGAGGAGCAAAAGGATCTGACAAGTGGTTTTCAGCAAGGAAAAATCTGCAAGCACTGAAATTGTCGGTAACAAGTGATTGTGTGGTGAGATGATTCGTAGCAAGCAACAAGTAAGGAAAGTAGCAATGGTGCAACAAAGTGGCCCAATCCCTTTTGTAGCAAGTGAGAATCCTGGACAAAGTCTTATAGGAGGAAAAACGCTCTCAAGGACACACAGGAATTTCTGTCATGCTAGTTTTCATCATGTTCATATGATTCGCGTTCGTTAGTTTGATAGTTTGATATTTGGGTGGACCGGCGCTTGGGTACTGCCCTTACTTGGACAAGCATCCCACTTATGATTAACCCCTCTCGCAATCATCCGCAACTACGAAAGAAGAATTAAGACAAAGTCTAACCATAGCATTAAACTAGTGGATCCAAATCAGCCCCTTACAAAGCAACGCATAAACTAGGGTTTAAGCTTCTGTCACTCTAGCAACCCATCATCTACTTACTACTTCCCAATGCCTTCCTCTAGGCCCAAATAATGGTGAAGTGTTATGTAGTCGACGTTCACATAACACCACTAGAGGAAAAACAACATACAACATATCAAAATACCGAACGAATACCAAATTCACATGACTATTATTAGCATGACTTATCCCATGTCCTCAGGAGAAAAAGTAACTACTCACAAAGCATAATCATAATCATGATCAGAGGTCTAATGAGTAGCATCAAGGATCTGAACATAGACTCTTCCACCAAGTAATCCAACTAGCATCAAATACAAAGAGTAATCAACACTACTAGCAACCTTACAAGTACCAATCAGAGTCGCGAGACGGAGATTGGTTACAAGAGATGAGCTAGGGTTTGGAGAGGAGATGGTGCTGATGAAGATGTTGCTGGTGACGAGTCCCCTCCAATGAGAGGAGTGTTGGTGATGACGATGGCGATGATTTCCCCCTCCGGGAGGGAAGTTTCCCCGGCAGGATCGTCCTGCCGGAGCTCTAGATTGGTTCTGCTCAAGTTCCGCCTCGTGGCGGCAGCGGAACCATGAAAAAGCTCCCCTCTTATTTTTTTTATGGACGAAACCCTCCATATAGCAAAAGAGGGGGTAAGTGGGCCAGCAGGGTGCCCACAAGCCCCCATGGCGCGACCTGGGGGGTGGCCGCGCCGTGCAGGCTTGTGGCGCTCCTCTGGCACTTCTTCGGCCCAATATTTTATATATATTGGGAAAAAATCTTCATTGATTTTCACGGCGTTTGGAGTTGCGCAGAATAGGTATCTCAACTTTGCTCCACATTCAGGCCAGTATTCCAGTTGACGGTATTCTCCCTCTTCATGTAAACCTTGCAAAATAAGAGAGAAAAGGCATAAGAATAGTACCATGAAGTGAAATAACAGCCAAAGAAGCGATAAATATCAACGTGAAAACATGATGCAAAATGGACGTATCAACTCCCCCAAGCTTAGACCTCGCTTGTCCTCAAGCGAAAGCCGAGCTCAATAAATATGTGCACATGTTTAGGGAGAGAGGTGTCGACAAAACAAGATACGAACATGCATGCATCATGATCATGATCAGAACAGCAATACCAACATATAAACTCTCATGCTAAAGTGATAATTCCTTCACAAAGTAAAGCATGGATCAAGAACCTTACCGAGAAGTAACAACCGATAGCCTTTAGTCATTGAAGGAATTGCAATTTATCACAACATCACAAAGAGTCAAATAAGAGCTTTTAAATCAAATCCACATACTCAATCATTCTTTCGTTCTCTACAATTACTACAACTCACGTGGAACTCATGAGATCAAAGTTTCAGCTGAACACAGAGAAACATAGCGGCCTATATTTGCCTCCCAACTGCTTACCTCAAGGGTAATGTCAATGTCAACAATAATAATTCATGAATACTTACCTCCAAGTTGACATATGAATATAGATCTTTCCCAAGCATGTGATGGTAGCCAAGACAAAGGCCCAATAGGGAATTGGTGAAGATCACCATGACTCTTTCAAGGGAAAAAATTAAGGTACACGATAGGCCCTTCGCAGAGGGAAGCAGAGGTTGTCATGCGCTTTTGCCCATACCAATGCTGAGTTGTCTTCCTTTGGTGGTGATGGTGGAGTTGTTGCAACCTTTGATTCCAAGAGGGGCATCAGTCTTTGATTTATACTTTGGAGATCTGTGATATGTTTTTCCAGCAAAACAACTTCACGAGTGAGACAAGTATTGCGAGCATGAGTTGTTTCACAAAACCTCAAGAGTTCAATCAAAGATGGAGATAGTAGGTGGAGGTAGGGTTGGAGGAAATCCACTTCTTCAACTTCTTCCTTGTTGAGCACAGATTGCACTTCATCCCATGCCTGATCCTTCTCCTTAGCCTTGCCCTTGGTTTCTTTAGGTAGCCTCTCCTAAGCCTCCATGACCTCCATCCTTTTCAGATCAGCATGAACTTCTCCATAGATTTGACAGAGGTTGTTCTCCCCCACAAACTCTTGAGAAGACATCTTGACCTAGATCTGCGGCAGAAAACAGGCTCGAAATGAAAAACAGAGGAAATCTGCGTGATGCGGGGTCAGACCAAACGAAAGTATATATAATGATTTTTTCTAGACTAGAAGGAGTCCCCTGCACACAAACGGAGTCCGGGAGGCGCACGAGGTGGTCACAAGCCCTCACGGCGCGGCCAGGGGGTGGGCCCGTGCCGTGCAGGCTTGTCGCCTCCTCGCGCACTTTCCGGACTACTTCCAATTTTTGTATTTTTTCAAAATTTCCAAAACGGAGAAAATTTCCTATTGGAAAAGTTTTGGACTATGTTTTCTTACCGAAACACATACCTCTTCATTTTCGGAGTCTGAAACATGCTGCTAAATATTCCTTAGGTATTATTCCGGAGTTATGGTATTGATGATATTGCTTTCAACATTTATGGGAGTACCTCAGATATAATGCTTGATTCTCTGCCCATTTACCACACTCGGACAATTACCTTCCGTGTTGTTGATCTTGATAGCACCGGAACGATATACTTCCTCAACAACATAGGGACCTTCCCATTGAGAGAGAAGCTTGCCTGCAAAGAATCTTAAACGAGAGTTATATAGCAAGACATAATCACCTACATTGAACTCACGCTTTTGTATCCTCTTATCATGCCACCTCTTAACCTTCTCTTTGAAGAGCTTGGCATTCTCATATGCTTGAGTTCTCCGCTCATCAAGCGAGCTAATGTCAAATAACCCCTTCTCACCGGCAAGTTTGAAATCAAAGTTGAGGTCTTTGATTGCCCAATAAGCTTTATGCTCTAGCTCAAGAGGTAAGTGACATGGTTTCCCATACACCATTTTGTACGGAGACATGCCCATGGGATTCTTATAGGCAGTTCTATAAGCCCATAGTGCATCATCGAGCTTCTTAGACCAATTCTTTCTAGACCTGTCGACAGGCTTTTGCAGATTCAATTTAATCTCTCTATTACTTAGCTTTACTTCACCACTGGACGAAGGGTGGTAGGGAGACGCAATTCTATGGTTGACATCGTACTTAGCAAGCGTTTTACGGAAAGCACCATGAATGAAGTGTTAACCATCGTCGGTCATTAGATATCTAGGGACTCCAAATCTAGGGAAGATAACTTCTTTCAGCATCTTGATAGAGGTGTTGTGATCAGGACTACTAGTGGGGATAGCTTCTACCCACTTAGTGACGTAATCAACACCAACCAAGATGTGAGTATACCCGTTGGATTTGGGAATAGGTCCCATATAATTAAAGCCCCAAACATCAAATGGTTCAATGACAAGTGAATAGTTCATAGGAATTTCCTGACGTTTGCTAATATCACCTATTCTTTGACATTCATCACAGGACAAGGCAAACTTACGGGCATCCTTGAAGAGAGTGGGCCAATAGAAATCTGATTGCAATACCTTGTGTGCAGTTCTATCTCCCGCATGGTGTCCTCCGTAGGCCTCAGAGTGACACTTCTGTAGGATCTGTCCCTGGTCATGTTCAGGTACACAACGTCTAATAACACCATCTACTCCTTCCTTATAAAGGTGAGGATCATCCCAAAAGTAATGTCTCATGTCAAAGAATAATTTCTTCTTTTGTTGGTACATGAAACTAGGTGGTATGTATTTGGTAACTATATAGTTTGCATAATCAGCATACCACGGTGCACTACGTGAAGCATTGATGATATTCAGTTGCTCATCGGGAAAGCTATCATCAATAGGTTGTGGGTCATAAAGAACGTTCTCCAACCTAGACAAGTTATCTGCTACTAGGTTATCAACACCCTTTGTGTCAACAACGTGCAGATCAAATTCTTGTAGCAAGAGAACCCATCTGATAAGTATAGGTTTAGCGTCCATCTTATCCATGAGGTACTTAATAGCAGCGTGATCAGTGTGAATAATGACTTTGGAATCAACAATGTAAGACCTGAACATTTCACACGCAAACACGACTGCTAAAAATTCCTTCTCTGTAGTAGCATAGTTTATTTGGGCATTGTCTAATGTTTTACTAGCGTAGTGAATAACATTCAACTTCTTATCAACTCTTTTCCCTAGAACAACACCAACAGCATAATCACTAGCGTCACACATGATCTCAAAAGGCAAGTTCCAATCAGGTGGTTGAACAATAGGTGCAGTTATCAAAGCCCTCTTTAGTATTTTGAAGGTTTCCTCACAATCATCGTCAAAAACAAAAGGAATATCCTTTTGGAAGAGATTGGTAAGAGGCCTAGAAATCATAGAGAAGTCTTTGATGAACCTCCTATAGAAACCAGCATGACCAAGGAAACTTCTTATCCCTCTGATATCTGTGGGGTATGGCAATTTCTCGATTGCATCAACCTTAGCCTTATCGACTTCAATACCTCTTTCGGAAATTTTATGTCCTAAGACGATGTCTTCATTAACCATAAAGTGGCACTTCTCCCAACTCAAGACAAGATTGGTGTCTTTACATCTCTACAAGACCCGATCAAGGTTGCTGAGGCAATCATCAAAGGAAGACCCGTAAACGGAGAAGTCAACCATGAAAACCTCAACAATCTTTTCACAAAAGTCAGAGAATATAGCCCTCATACATCTTTGAAAGGTGGCACGTGCATTACATAAGACAAAAGGCATGCGTCTATAAGCAAAGGTACCGAAAGGGCAGGTGAAAGTGGTTTTCTCCTGATCAGATTGTGCAACTGGTATTTGGGAGAAACCAGAATAACCGTCTAGAAAGCAGAAGTGTGTGTGTTTGGATAGTCTTTCTAGCACTTGGTCGATAAAAGGCAGAGGGTAATGATCTTTCCTAGTGTCCTTATTCAACTTCCTAAAATCAATCACCATCCTATAGCCAGTAATAATCCTCTGTGGTATCAACTCATCCTTATCATTAGGGACAATGGTAATGCCTCCTTTCTTAGGAACGCAATGCACCAGACTCACCCAATCGCTATGAGCAACAGGATAGATAATACCTGCTTCTAGGAGCTTTAGTATTTCTTTTCTCACTACTTCTTTCATCTTAGGATGCAATCTCCTTTGATGATCAACAACTGGTTTGAATTCAAGATCAGTTTTGATCTTGTGCTGGCATAGAGTGGGACTAATGCCCTTAAGATCATCAAGAATATATCCAATAGCAGCACGGTGCTTCCTTAGAGTTTTTAGTAACTTCTTCTCTTCATTCTCTGAGAGGCTAGCACTAATAATAACAGGATATATCTCCTTGTCATCAAGGTAGGCATACTTAAGAGTATCAGGCAACTGTTTAAGCTCGAACACAGGATCACCCTTTGGTGGAGGTGGATCCCCAAGCAGTTCAACAGGCAGATTATTCGTAAGGACAGGATATTGTTCTAAGACAACTCTATCTATTTCATCCCTTCCATCCATATGCATATCATTTTCATGCTCAAGCAAGTATTGCTCTAAGGAATCAGTAGGAGGCACGACAATAGAAGCTAAGGAAATAGTTTCATCCCTACTAGGCAAATCCTTTTGATGAGGTTGTCTACCGAACTTAGAGAAATTGAACTCATGTGACACTCCTTCAAAGCCAATAGTGACAGTTTGCTTCTCACAATCAATATGAGCATTGACATTGTTGAGAAAAGGTCTACCAAATATGATGGGACAAAAGCTATCTTGATCGGTAGCAAGAACGAGGAAATCAGCAGGATACTTCATTTTACCACACAAGACTTCAACATCCCTAACAATTCCCACAGGGTAGATAATATCTCTATTGGCAAGCTGGATAGTAACATCTATAGGTTCTATCTCAACAGGTGCAATATCATCTTTGACTTCATCATATAAGGATTTAGGTATTGCACTAACACTAGCACCCAAGTCACATAAACCATGATAACAATGATCTCCTATCTTAACAGAAACCACAGGCATGCCAACAACAAGCCTATGCTTGTCTCTAACGTGAGGTTTAGCAATTCTAGGAGCATCTTCACAAAACTGAATACTGTGTCCCTCAACTTCTTCAGACAGAAGATCTTTGATAATAGAAATGCTAGGTTCAACTCTAATTTTCTCAGGGGGTGTAGGTGTTCTAATATAGCCTCTACGTATCAGAGTTGAAGCTTTGGAATGATCCTTTATCCTAACAGGGAAAGGTGGTTTCTCAATGTAAGAACGGGGTACCACATGCTCATTATAGGCAATGACTCTCTCTTCAACTTGAGTGGGTTTAACTACGTTGACTTCTAAAGGAGGATGAAATCTAAACCACTTCTCTTTGGGGAGATCAATATGAGCAGCAAAGGATTCACACAATGAAGCTACTATCTGAGAGTCAAGTCCATACTTAGCGCTAAAGTCACAAAAAGTATTTATCTCAACAAAGGATTTAACGCAATCAAAAGTGAAATTCATACCTGACTCCTTACCTTCTTCAAGCTCCCAATCTTTAGAGTTGTGTTTAATTCTCTCCAATAAATTACATTTGAAGTCAATATCTCTCTTCATAAAAGAACCGATACAAGAAGTGTCAAGCATGGTGCGATCATCATGAGAAAGCCGAGCATAGAAGTTCTGAATGATAATTTCTCTCGAGAGCTCATGATTGGGGCAAGAATATAGCATTGATTTAAGCATCCCCCACGCTTGAGCGATGCTTTCTCTATCACGAGGCCAAAAATTATAAATATAATTCTGATCACGATGTACTAAATGCATAGGATAAAACTTTTGATGAAATTCCAGTTTCAACCGATTGTAGTCCCATGATCGAGTATCATCACATAGCCTATACCATGTCAACGCCTTATCCTTCAAAGATAAAGGAAAGACCTTCTTCTTGACCTCATCCTAGGGCACACCTGCAAGCTTAAATAAACCACAAACTTCATCTACATAGATTAGATGCAAGTCTGGATGTGATGTTCCATCTCCTGTAAAAGGATTAGCCAGCAGTTTCTCAAGCATACCCAAAGGAAATTCAAAGGAAATATTTTCAGTAGGTGCAGCAACTTGAGGAGCAATTCTTTGTGTTTCCGTTCGAGGTGAAGATACCCCGAACAAGTCCCTCAAAGGATTAGTATCCATAGTGACAAGTGACAAGAAATTTCAGCACACTGTATGAATGTTTCCTTACCAAGTTCCACTTACCGAAGGTACTTCACTCCCCGGCAACGGCGCCAGAAAAGAGTCTTGATGACCCACAAGTAACGAACCCAACAAGGAGCAGAAGGATCTGACAAGTGGTTTTCAGCAAGGAAAAATCTGCAAGCACTGAAATTGTCGGTAACAAGTGATTGTGTGGTGAGATGATTCGTAGCAAGCAACAAGTAACGAAAGTAGCAACGGTGCAGCAAAGTGGCCCAATCCCTTTTGTAGCAAGGGACAAGCCTGGACAAAGTCTTATAGGAGGAAAAACGCTCCCAAGGACACACGAGAATTTCTGTCATGCTAGTTTTCATCATGTTCATATGATTCGCGTTCGTTACTTTGATAGTTTGATATGTGGGTGGACCGACCCTTGGGTACTGCCCTTACTTGTACAAGCATCCCACTTATGATTAACCCCTCTCGCAAGCATCTTCAACTATGAAATAAGAATTAAGACAAACCGATCTCCGCAGAAACGCGATCTAGAGGAAAAACCGTGGAGGTATGTGGTCGGGCTGCCGTGGAAAAGTCGTCTCAAATCAGCCCTAAAACCTCCGTACATATAGGTGGGAGAGGGGGGACCTTGCCTTGGGGCTCAAGGAGCCCCAAGGGGGTCGGCCGAGCCAAAGGGGGGAAGGACTCCCCCCCAAACCAAGTCCTACTTGGTTTGGTGGGTGGAGTCCTTCTTTCCTTTCCCACCTCCTCCTTTTTTTTCCTTTTCTCTTTGATTTTTCTTCCAAATGCGCATAGGGCCCTTTTGGGCTGTCCCACCAGCCCACTAAGGGCTGGTGCGCCACCCTCAAGGCCTATGGGTTTCCCCGGGGTGGGTTGCCCCCCGGTGAACTCCCGGAACCCATTCGTCATTCCCGGTACATTCCCGGTAACTCCAAAAACCTTCCGGTAATCAAATGAGGTCATCCTATATATCAATCTTCATTTCCGGACCTTTCTGGAAACCCTCATGATGTTCGTGATCTCATCCGGGACTCCGAACAACATTCAGTAACCAACCATATAACTCAAATACGCATAAAACAACGTCGAACCTTAAGTGTGCAGACCCTGCGGGTTCGAGAACTACGTAGGCATGACCCGAGAGACTCCTCGGTCAATATCCAATAGCGGGACCTGGATGCCCATATTGGATCCCACATATTCAACGAAGATCTTATCGTTTGAACCTCAGTGCCAAGGATTCATATAATCCCGTATGTCATTCCCTTTGCCTTCGGTATGTTACTTGCCCGAGATTCGATCGTCAGTATCCACATACCTATTTCAATCTCGTTTACCGACAAGTCTCTTTACTCGTTCCGTAATACAAGATCCCGCAAGTTACACTAAGTTACATTGCTTGCAAGGCTTGTGTGTGATGTTGTATTACCGAGTGGGCCCCGAGATACCTCTCCGTCACACGGAGTGACAAATCCCAGTCTTGATCCGTACTAACTCAACGAACACCTTCGGAGATACCTGTAGAGCATCTTTATAGTCACCCAGTTATGTTGCGACGTTTGATACGCACAAAGTATTCCTCTGGTGTTAGTGAGTTATATGATCTCATGGTCATAGGAACAAATACTTGACATGCAGAAAACAGTAGCAACAAAATGACACGATCAACGTGCTACGTCTATTAGTTTGGGTCTAGTCCATCACGTGATTCTCCTAATGACGTGATCCAGTTATCAAGCAACAACACCTTGTTCATAATCAGAAGACACTGACTATCTTTGATCAACTGGCTAGCCAACTAGAGGCTTGCTAGGGACAGTGTTTTGTCTATGTAGCCACACATGTAAATGAGTCTTCATTCAATACAATTATAGCATGGATAATAAATGATTATCTTGATACAGGAATTATAATAATAACTATATTTATTATTGCCTCTAGGGCATAATTCCAACATAATCAACACTACTAGTCACCCCAGGTACTAATCTCAGGTTTCGAAACAAGACTGAGCACAAGAGATGAAGTTGGGTTTTGAAAGGACATGATGTTGTTCAAGATGTTGATGAAGATTGGCCTCCACAAGATGAGAGGATTGTTGGTGATGACGATGGCCTCAATTTCCCTCTCCGGGAGGGAGGTTCCCCCGGCGAAATCGCTCCGTCGGAGGGCAAAAGTGCTCCTGCCCAAATTCCGCATCGAGACAGCGGCGCTCCGTACCGAATGTCCTCTCCTTATTTTTTCTAGGTCAAACATGAATATATACCAGAAGATGGTCGCTAGGAGTGGGTCGGATGACCCACTACCCACTAGGGCGTGCGAGGGGGGCTGGAGCACCCTGGTGCCTAGTGTCCACTTGGCATTCCCCCTCTGGTATTTCTTTCTTCCAATATTTTTTATTTATTCCATAAAATTCTGTGTGTAGTTTTAGCCCATTTGGAGATGTGCAGGATAGGTATCTCCAACGTATCTTTTTCAGGTCTAGAATTCCATGTGCCGGCATTCTCCCTCTTGGTGTAAATCTTGCATATTATGAGAGAAAAGGCATTAGAATTACTCCATAAAGTGGTATAATGCATAAAAATACTGCAAATAAGAGTAGCAAATCATGCTGCAAAACGGAAGTATCACCCACCCCCTAGGCGCGCCGTGGTAGCTTGTGGGGCCCTCGTTTCTTCATTTAGCGTGATTCCAACACCGAAAAATCCTATATATAAAAAAAACCTCGTAAATAAACCTAGAACTTATGCTCTGCTGCCGCAAGCTTATGTACCAAAGATAACTTATCCGGAGACCTGTTCTGGCAGATTGCCGGAGGGGGCAGTCATCACCGGAGGCCATCTTTATCATCCCGACGGTGTCCGTGACAAGGAGGGAGTAGTTCACCCTTGGGACCAATGGTATGTACCAGTAGCTATATGAGATCTCTCTCTCTCTCTATGTGTGTGTGTGTGTGTGTCGTGTTCTTGAGATTTCACGGTCTTGATGTATCACGAACTTTAATAATATAGTTGGATCATATGGTGTTTGTCCCTTTCTATCAAGATGTGCTAAATTGAATCTTTACCTTCGAGATTTTTTTATATCGACAATGGGGTGTTCTATTGATTTACCTGATATATGTTTTGGTAATCAACTTCGGATTCAAGTGGTGACATTGGGGTAATCTATGCATATGGTTGATATAGGATCTTTTCTTACTATCACCCATAGAAATCTTGGGGTATTCTTTGAAGTTCTTTGTGGTGGATTGAATACGATGAATCTGAAAGTGTTTGATGCATGTAGAATAATTAACCCTCAGATACTTGTCTTCACATTAGGGTTGATTAATATGTATGATTGGTGTTATTTTAGTATGAACTCTAGGGATGTTTGTGACACCTAATGGAATAGCTCAATAGATTGGTTGGAAACGGTAACTTTGAGGTGGTTCTACTACCTACAACAATTTCATCTTATGTTCTCCGGTACTCATGAACTTTGGAGTGGTTCTTTGTTGCACGTTGAGGGTTGATCATATGATTTTGTTATGTTAGCATTGTTGAGAGATTGCACTAGTGAAAGTATGACCCCTAGTTCTTATTTACAAGCATTTATATAATGTTTTGTTTGTTGTTTGCCACTTGATACCTTGCTGCTTTATATTTTCAGATTACGAAAACCTATTTCTATCATCCATATTGCACGTGTATCACCATGTCTTCACCGAACTAGTGTACCTACACAATCTGCCATTGTATTGGATCTGTTGGGACACAAGCGATTTCTTGTTTTTGATTACCGGGTTGTTTGAGAGAGACCATCTTCAACCTACACCTCCCACGGATTGATAAACCGTAGGTCATCCACTTGAGGGAAAATTGCTACTGTCCTAAAAAACTCTGCTCTTGGAGGCTAAGAGAGTCTACAAGAACAAATTTGTGTAGTAGATATCAAAGATGTTACCGGGGAAGACGCACTGCCTCATGCGCGTGATGCTACCTTGGCCAGTGTCCATGATAAGAAGGCCCTATGCACGGTGCATCAGGAGCTCGGCAAGGTAGTACTGGTCGCGTGTCTGTCCATGGTGCAGCCAGAGTCTGGCCGGCGCCGAGCGGCTGAAGAAGAAGGTGTAGCTCGAGAGCAGAGGAGGGAGGCTACTTTGCGTACAACATTAGCTGTCAAGGCGGAAGGCAAGGGACCAAACATCGTCATCCTGTCCTCCTTAGATGACGAAGACCACAACGATGACGACGACACCATCGTCCTTTCGGATGATGAAGGCAAGTAGTCGTCCATCTGTTGTCGCTGTCGGCATTGATTGGCCAACTCATGTTACCCCTTCCCTTAAAATATGTCTTAGTTAGTGGAATGTCACTATATTAGTTCACTCTCTTAATCTAAGAATACGTTTGTTAAGTTAATCCAACATATTAGTATATCAATGCTCTCTTAATCTATGAACATTCTCTCTTTCGAGTGACACTGATTCGTGGGCCCTTATGTAATGTAGATATGTCAAGTCGACTTGCCTCGGCTATGTCCATAAGCAAACAAACACTCACAAGTGAAGTGGCTAGCTTGATG
Source organism: Hordeum vulgare subsp. vulgare (assembly GCF_904849725.1). NCBI lineage: Eukaryota > Viridiplantae > Streptophyta > Magnoliopsida > Poales > Poaceae > Hordeum > Hordeum vulgare. The sequence continues at coordinate 400,222,972 of NC_058524.1, read as the reverse complement.
CATAATCAAGCGATGGTCCTCAGTTTGACGCCCACGGGCGGCACTATTATTCCACTTCATTTTTGCAAAAAAATCAGACACTAATAGGTGCGTCCTGCGGTGTCCCAATTGTCTATATATTTCACTATTTTTTTAACAAATATACTATACACTGACATGTGGGTCCTGTGTGTCCCACGCATTAGCATATAGGCCACGTAATGGCCAACTACATTGACCCGACGGAAACGCTCCATTTTAGGTAGGTGGGTGGAGGAAAACCGATGTATTATAGGCAACCGAGGGAATAGAAATATAAATCCCAAACATTTAATGATGTTAGCATGGAATACCTCAGTCTTCCTAGCACAAAGTATAAATCATGAACACCGTGGTGCCAAATAAAGTAATTGTGTCATACTTTTTCTTGCTTTATCTTTTCAACTTCATTCAATAAATGAGTGTGAGCCATGGACTTCGAACTTTGAAAAGCAAAGAGTGTGACGATTGGGTTTTATAAGAAGAAGAAAATTATACAAAGTCTCGCATCAACGTGGCTGATTATTAGGCAATGGAAAGGTCTTACGATCAATGTCAATGTGAGGAGTAGGTATTACCATGCAATGGATGCACTAGATCTATAAGTGTATGAAAGCTCTCCAAATGCAACTAACTAGGTGTGTTTCCAACTTGCTTACTGAGGAGCAGAAGGATCTGACAAGTGGTTTTCAGCAAGGTATTCTCTGCAAGCACTGAAATTATCGGTAACAGATAGTTGTGTGATAAGATGATTCGTAGCGAATAGCAAGTAACAAGTAGCAATAGTAACAAAGGTGCAGGAAAGTGGCCCAATCCCTTTTGTAGCAAGGGACAAGCCTAGACGAACTCTTATAGGAGGTAAAGCGCTCCCGAGGACACATGGGAATTTCTGTCAAGCAAGTTTTCATCATGTTCATATGATTCGCGTTCGCTACTTTGATAGTTTGATATGTGGGTGGACCGGTGCTTGGGTTCTTCCCTTACTTGGACAAACCTCCCGCTTATGATTAACCCATCTCGCAAGAATCCGCAACTACGAAAGAAGAATTAAGACAAAGTCTAACCATAGCATTAAACTAGTGGATCCAAATCAGCCCCTTATGAAGCAACACATAAACTAGGGTTTAAGCTTCTGTCACTGTAGCAACCCATCATCTACTTATTACTTCCCAATGCCTTCCTCTAGGCCCAAATAATGGTGAAGTGTTATGTAGTCGACGTTCACATAACACCACTAGAGGAAAAGCAACGTACAACACATCAAAATATCGAACGAATACCAAATTCACATGACTTCTTATAGCATGACTTATCCTATGTCCTCAGGAACAAAAGTGCCTACTCACAAAGCATAATTACGTTCATGACCAGAGAGGTATTGAATAGCATCAAGGATCTGAACATATAATCTTCCACCGAGTAATCCAACTAGCATCAACTACAAAGAGTAATTAACACTACTAGCAACCTTACAAGTACCAATCGTAGTCGCGATACGGAGATTGGTTACAAGAGATGAAGTAGGGTTTGGAGATGAGGTGGTGCTGAATAAGATGTTGATGGTGATGAGTCCCCTCCGATGAGAGGAGTGTTGGTGATGACGATGGCGACGATTTCCCCCTCCGGGAAGGAAGTTTCCCCGGCAGGACGACCTTGCCGGAGCTCTAGATTTGTTCTGCTCAAGTTCCACCTCGTGGCGGCGGCGAATCCTCCCGAAAGCCTCCTCTTGATTTTTTCTGGAACGAAACCCTCCTTATAGCAAAATAGGGGAGCCAGAGGGCCACCAGGGATCCCACAAGCCCCCTAGGCGCGGCCATGGGGGTAGGCCGCGCCTAGCGTGCTTGTGGCCTCCTGGTGGCCTCCCCTCTGGTACTTCTTCAGCCTAGTATTTTTTATAAATTCCAAAATAATTCCTCGTTGATTTTCACGGCTTTTGGAGTTGTGCAGAATAGGTATCTCAAACTTTCTCCTTTTTCAGGCCAGAAGTCGAGCTGCGGCATTCTCCCTCTTCATGTAAACCTTGCAAAATAAGAGAGAAAAGGCATAAGTATTGTACCGTGAAGTGTAATAATAGCCCATAAAGCGATAAATATCAACATAAAAGCATGATGCAAAATGGACGTATCACTTACTCATGAAGACCTCGATCATTTGAGGAAGCTCGTCATCGTAATATACAAGCTAAGTTATATGATGTATAAATCCCTCTAGTAGAATCATGAAGTATATGAAAACTCTATATGAAAAAACATGGTGCTAATTTGAAGCACAATTGTAGAAAAAGGATAGTAGTGGCCCCCTCTCTCTTATTCTCTCATTTTTATTTTCTTTTTTGCTTTTTTTTCTCTTTTCTCTTTCTAGTGGGCTCGTTTTGGCCTCTTTTTTATCCTCGCGGGTAGGGACACACTGTAATTACACATCGTACTTTTATTTACTTAGAATTTGATAAATGACCAAGATGATGACTACATATGAATGCCTCTAGCAGTGTACCAGGATGTGCAATGATCTAGCGTAACATGTATAACTATGATGAATAGTGGCTTTGCCACAAAATATCGTCTTAGCTTTATACGATCATGCAAATAAAAATGATAATGAATACTCAAGTCATGTGATAAATAGCAACGATGGAAGTTGCATGGCAATATCTCTCAAAATGAATATGGAAATACCATGATAGGTCGGTAGGGTGGCTCTTTGGAGTAAGGATATAACAAGTCTTATGTGTGAAACAGTGTATCATTTCACGGGGTTTGGATGCACCAGCGAAGTTTCCACCAAGTCTCGAGGTGAGAATGGGAAACACACGGTTCTAAAGAGGCTAGCCAAATATGGAAAGGTAGAAGTGCTTATAGTTCACAAATTCATATTAGTCATAAATAACTCAAGTATTTTATAAAAAAATCTATTAGCCCTTGAAGCAAAGTATTACTCGCATGCCCCAAGGAGGGAGGTTGGGAGGATTTAACCATTTCTCACCCCCTATGTGGATGACACAAAGGAAATCAATCAATGATAAGTTATGCTCCAACTTCCTGGCCATGCTCTGACCGACATTGTAATCAATGGGACATCACAAACCTTAACATACATATTTTTACTAAACCAAGATATAACTAGTAGGACTTCATATTATAACCTCAGTATTGTTTATGAAACATATCCTATTCAGTTATCCACATGCGTATTATACCACTCTTGTATACCTATCATTTTTGGACCAAACATATAACTCATGTGAATTACCACTATATATTTAACTCTTAAAAATATATAAGTGAAGCAAGAGAGTGCAATTTTTTCTATGAAATACAAATATCGTTGTGCTCTGAGGATATAAGTGAAGCACACGAGCAATTATTTCAACTCAAATGATATAAGTGAAGTTAATGAGCATTCTATAAATTGTGATGAATATGTGTCTATCATAAATGGTGAAATCGGGAAACAAAGATTGTGTAAACAAGCATACAAACAAAATAAAAACACATGAAACTCCAAGTAAAACACATATCACGTGACGAATAAAAATATAGCTTCAAGTGATGTTACCGATAAATTGAAGACGAAAGAGCGGATGCCTTCCGAGGCATCCCCAAGCTAAGATTCTTTCATTTTACTTGAATATTACCTCGGGGTGCCTTGGGCAACCCCCAGCTTACACACTTGATGCCCCTTATTATTTTCCCCATCGTGATCTCACCCTAAACTTGAAAACTTCAATCACACAAAACATGAAAACTTTAATCACAAAAAACTCAGTAAAACCTCATGAGATACATTAGTATAATAAAATAAATCAGTAACCTATGTATTTCTTGCACCCTGTTTTCACCTCACTTTGTCTCTCTTTCAAAATTTGGTATAAATTAAATTTTTTTAAGTGAATGCCATGAGTGCCTTGTTTGTCATTGTTGTATGTGTGCTTGTGAGTGGATCTTTTAAAATCAGTTTCAAAATAATATTTTCATAAAAATCCCTTTTAGTTATTTTTATAAATCAAAACCTTGCTTTCGGGATTGCACTGCAGGTCCTTGAATATAAGGGAGTACCATCACCCAAAGATTGTATTTTGATTCTAATGTGATTATAACTCTTCAAAACCATTAAATCATTATTTTTAAAGTTATTTTACTATTTTATTTATATGTCCTTTTCCAAGGCCAGAAATGGTATTTCTTGGTGAAAATTTATTTTTCAACCTAAGAAAAATCTGAGAAAACTTGGGAATACTGAGAGGACATATATTTTCCATACATAAGAGTTTCAACCCCTAGTCCCGTTCAAAATATTTGAGCAAACCTTCGAAAACCAATTCTGTCTGTTTTGATCTTTTGAAATATTTCCAAAGGAAATATTCTCAATAAATTCCTAGAAAATTCTTGCATGTCCCACATGCTATATTTGGTGATCATGCCAAGTTTGACCTCCATTCAAGGAGATTTGAATCACCATATAATTCAGAAACCCTATCTATCCTGAATCAAATTGGAGCAACTCTACATTGTGAAGTTTGTCCATTTATGCTCAAACTTTGCAGAAGTGCGCAATACCTCAAATATTGTTATCATGCCAAGAATTGGATTTCTGATAATTGATTTACTCACATCTTCTCACAAGAATGTAGATCAGCCCATTTGGGGGTATTTTCAAGTTTACATTGTCAAACTTGTCCAATGGAGCTCAAATTTAGTAGAGTCTCCTAATTATGCCTAAAATCAAATCCTCTTACCTTTCAATGCATTTGGAGGTGGTTAACTTACCCAAACATGCATCAAACACCTTCCGCCAGATTTGTAAAACAACATCTAGCAACCATCACACTCACTCCTTTCACTCCAAACTCATGTCACAGATGGCCTGTGCCCCCCTCAACTGCAGACATGACCTAGGCTCACAGGCTCACAGGCCCACTTTAACACTCTCCCCTTGGTCAGCTTGGTCCTTCCCAGTTCCTAGCGCCCAAAGGGCATCTACCCCATCTCCTAGACACACCAGATGCGGCCAAGGCGCGCCAGCATGCCGTGGCATGCCAAAACTGCACTCTGGACGCGCTACAGGGCGCACCCGAGCCCGAGGGGACCAACATCGGCCGGTTCTCGCCTCCCCCTGTTGCCCCTCTTTCACCACACCGTCGACCGCATCCAGCGCAGCGTCGGTCCCCTCTTTTCCCCTTTCCTTTACCACTGGTGACGCGTGCCCACGCGCGGCCGAAGCGGCCAGACGGAACCTGCCACCTCAATGCGCCAAGGAGCTGCCCCCGCTCCCCCTGAAGATGCTGGACGGTCCTAAACCACGTCCACAAACCACAGTTTGTTGCTTGAGTCCTCTCTCCCTCTCCTGCCGCCGCAGCAAAACCACCGGCGCACGTTGTTGGGGAACGTCGCATGGTAAACAAAAAATTTCCTACGCGGACGAAGACCTATCATGGTGATGTCCATCTACGAGAGGGGAATTCCGATCTACGTACCCTTGCAGATCGCACCGCAGAAGCGTTAGTGAACGCGGTTGATGTAGTGGAACGTCCTCACGTCCCTTGATCCGCCCCGAGAACCGTCCCGCGATCCGTCCCATGATCTAGTGCCGAACGGATGGCACCTCCGCGTTCAGCACACGTACAACTCGACGATGATCTCGGCCTTCTTGATCCAGCAAGAGAGACGGAGAGGTAGATGAGTTCTCCGGCAGCGTGACGGTGCTCCGGAGGTTGGTGGTGATCTGATCTCAGCAGGGCTCCGCCCGAGCTCCGTAGAAACGCGATCTAGAGGAAAAACCGTGGAGGTATGTGGTCGGGCTGCCGTGGCAAAAGTTGTCTCAAATCAGCCCTAATACCTCTGTATATATAGGTGGGAGGGGAGGGGCCTTGCCTTGAGGCTCAAGGAGCCCCAAGGGGGTCGGCCGAGCCAAAGGGGGGAAGTCCTCCCCTTCCAAACCGAATCCAACTAGGTTTGGAAGGTGGAGTCCTTCTCTGCTTTCCCACCTCCCCTTTTTTTCTTTCTCTTTGATTTCTTATCCTTTAGCACATAGGGCCTTCTTGGGCTGTCCCACCAGCCCACCAAGGGCTGGTGCGCCACCCCCAAGGCCTATGGGCTTCCCCGGGGTGGGTTGCCCCCCCCCCCCCGGTGAACACCCGGAACCCATTCGTCATTCCCGGTAACTCCGAAAACCTTCCGGTAATCAAATGAGGTCATCCTATATATCAATCTTCGTTTCCGGACCATTCCGGAAACCCTTGTGACGTCCGTGATCTCATCCGGGACTCCGAACAACATTCGGTAACCAACCATATAATTCAAATACGCATAAAACAACGTCGAACCTTAAGTGTGCAGAACCTGTGGGTTCGAGAACTATGCAGACATGACCCAAGTGACTCCTCGGTCAATATCCAATAGCGGGACCTGGATGCCCATATTGGATCCCACATATTCAAAGAAGATCTTATCGTTTGAACCTTAGTGCCAAGGATTCATATAATCTCGTACGTCATTCCCTTTGTCCTTCGGTATGTTACTAGCCCGAGATTCGATCGTCAGTATCCGCATACCTATTGCAATCTCGTTTACCGGAAAGTCTCTTTACTCGTTCCGTAATACAAGATCCCGCAACTTACACTAAGTCACATTGCTTGCAAGGCTTGTGTGTGATATTGTATTACCGAGTGGGCCCCGAGATACCTCTCCGTCACACGAAGTGACAAATCCCAGTCTCGATCCATACTAGCTCAACGAAAACCTTCGGATATACCTGTAGAGCATCTTTATAGTCACCCAGTTACGTTGCGACGTTTGATACACACAAAGCATTCCTCCGGTGTTAGTGAGTTATATGATCTCATGGTCATAGGAACAAATACTTGACACGTAGAAAATAGTAGCAACAAAATGACACAATCAACATGCTACGTCTATTATTTTGGGTCTAGTCCAGCACGTGATTCTCCTAATGACGTGATCCAGTTATCAAGCAACAACACGTTGTACATAATCAGAAGACCCTGACTATCTTTGATCAACTGGCTAGCCAACTAGAGGTTTGCTAGGGACAGTGTTTTGTCGATGTATCCACATGTATATAAGTCTTCATTGAATACAATTATAGCATGGATAATAAACGATTATCTTGATACAGGAGTTATAATAATAACTATATTTATTATTGCCTCTAGGGCATCATTAACTTCCTCCTCAGCTGGTGTCGCAATGACAGGGGTTTCCCCTTGCCCTGCGCCACCATCCAGAGGGATGAGAGGTTCGACAACCTCCTCAAATTCTATCTTCCTCCCACTCAATTCTCTCGAGAGAAACTCCTTCTCGAGAAAAGCTTTGTTTTTAGCAACAAACACTTTGCCCTCGGATTTGAGATAGAAGGTGTACCCAACTGTCTCTTTTGGGTAACCTATGAAGATGCACTTTTCTGCTTTGGGTTCCAGCTTTTCAGGCTGAAGCTTTTTGACATAAGCATCACATCCCCAAACTTTAAGAAACGACAACTTTGGCCTTTTGCCATACCACAGTTCGTATGGTGTCGTCTCAACGGATTTTGATGGTGCCTTATTTAAAGTGAATGCAGCTGTGTCTAATGCATAACCCCAAAACGATAACGGCAAATTGGTAAGAGACGTCATAGATTGCACCATTTCCAATAAAGTACGATTACGACGTTCGGACACACCATTACGCTGTGGTGTTCCAGGCGGTGTCAACTGTGAAACAATTCCACATTGTCTTAAGTGAGCACCAAACTCGAAACTAAGATATTCACCCCCACGATCAGACCGTAGGAACTTGATCTTCTTGTTATGATGATTTTCAACTTCACTCTAAAATTGCTTGAACTTTTCAAATGTTTCAGACTTGTGCTTCATTAAGTAGACATAACCATATCTACTCAAATCGTCAGTGAAGGTAAGAAAATAATGATATCCGTCGCGTGCCTCCACGCACATCGGACCGCACACATCGGTATGTATGATTTCCAACAAGTCACTGGCACGCTCTATTGTTCCGGAGAACAGAGTTTTAGTCATCTTGCCCATGAGGCATGGTTCGCACGTGTCAAGTGAATCAAAGTCAAGTGACTCCAAAAGTCCATCGGTATGGAGTTTATTCATGCGCTTTACACCAATATGACCTAAGCGGCAGTGCCACAAAAACATGGCGCTATCATTGTTAACTCTAACTCTTTTGGTCTCAATGTTATGTATATGTGTATCACTATCAAGATTCAATATGAACAATCCTCTCACATTGCGTGCATGACCATAAAAGATGTTACTCATAGAAATAGAACAACCATTATTCTCTAACTTAAAAGAGTAACCGTCTCGCAATAAACAAGATCCAGATATAATGTTCATGCTCAACGCAGGCACTAAATAACAATTATTCAAGTTCATAACTAATCCCGATGGTAACTGAAGTGAAACTGTGCCGACGGCGATTGCATCAACCTTGGAACCATTTCCTACGCGCATCGTCACTTCATCTTTCGCCAGCCTTCGCCTATTCCGCAGTTCCAGTTTCGAGTTGCAAATATGAGCAACAGAACCGGTATCGAATACCCAGGCACTACTACGAGAGCCGGTTAAGTACACATGAATAACATGTATATCAAATATACCTTATTTTTCTTTGGCCGCCTTCTTATCAGCCAGATACTTGGGGCAATTGCGCTTCCAGTGACCCATACCCTTGCAATAGCAGCACTCTGTTTCAGGCTTAGGTCCAGCTTTGGGTTTCTTCGTCGGATTGGCAACAGGCTTGCCGCTCTTCTTTGAATTACCCTTCTTGCCTTTGCCGTTTCTCTTGAAACTACTGGTCTTATTCACCATCAACACTTGATGCTCTTTACGGAGTTCAGACTTTGCGACTTTCAGCATCGCAAACAACTCGCCGGGTGACTTGTTCATCCCTTGCATGTTGTAGTTCAACACAAAGCCCTTATAGCTTGGCGGCAGTGATTGAAGAATTTTGTCAGTGATAGCCTCTTGCGGGAGTTCAATCCCCAGCTCAACTAGAAGGTTTGAGTACCCAGACATTTTGAGCACATGTTCACTGACAGACGAATTCTCCTCCATCTTGCAAGCATAGAATTTATCGGAGGTCTCATACTTCTCGATCTGGGCATTCTTATGAAAGATAAAATTCACATCCTGGAATATCTCATATGCTCCATGACGCTCAAAGCGACGTTGAAGTCCCGGTTCTAAGCCATACAAGACCGCACATTGAACTACTAAGTAGTCCTCCTTACGTGTTAACCAAGCGTTCTTAACATCCTGGTCAGCCATAGCGGGTGGTTCATCTCCTAGCGCAGCATTAAGGACATAATCCTTCTTCCCAGCTTGTAGGATCAACTTAAGATTACGAGCCCAGTCTACAAAGTTGCTTCCATCATCTTTCAACTTAGCTTTCTCTAGGAACGTATTAAAATTCAGGGTGACTGTCGCGTGAGCCATGATCTACAACACAAATATATTCAAAGTGGACTTAGACTATGTTCAAGATAATTAGAGTTTAACTTAATCAAATTACTTGCTAAACTCCCACTCAAAAAGTATATCCTCTAGTCATTTGAGTGGTTCATGACCCACTTACACTAGCTCAAGTCCGATCATCACGTGAGTTGAGTATAGTTTCAGTGGTAAGCATCCCTATGCTAATCATATCATCTATATGATTCATGATCGACCTTTTGGTCTCATGTGTTCCGAGGCCATGTCTGCACATGCTAGGCTCGTCAAGCTTAACCCGAGTGTTCCGCGTGTGCAACTGTTTTGCACCCGTTGTATGTGAACGTTGAGTCTATCACACCTGATCATCACGTGGTGTCTCGAAACGACGAACTGTAGCAACGGTGCACAGTCGGGGAGCACACAATTTCGTCTTGAAATTTTAGTGAGAGATTACCTCATAATGCTACCGTCGTTCTAAGCAAAATAAGGTGCATAAAAGGATTAACATCACATGCAATTCATAAGTGACATGATATGGCCATCATCACGTGCTCCTTGATCTCCATCACCAAAGCACCGGCACGATCTTCTTGTCACCGGCGCCACACCATGATCTCCATCAACGTGTTGCCATCGGGGTTGTCGTGCTACTCTTGCTATTATTACTAAAGCTACATCCTAGCAAAATAGTAAATGCATCTGCAAGCAGAAACGTTAGTTTAAAGACAACCCTATGGCTCCTGCCGGTTGTCGTACCATCGACGTGCAAGTCGATATTATCTATTACAACATGATCATCTCATACATCCAATATATCACATCACATCGTTGGCCATATCACATCACAAGCATACCCTGCAAGAACAAGTTAGACGTCCTCTAATTTTGTTGTTGCATGTTTTACGTGGTGACCATGAGTATCTAGTAGGATCGCATCTTACTTACGCAAACACCACAACGGAGATATATGAATTGCTATTTAACCTTATACAAGGACCTCCTCGGTCAAATCCGATTCAACTAAAGTTGGAGAAACCGACACTTGCCAGTCATCTTTGAGCAACGGGATTACTCGTAGCGATGAAACTAGTCTCTCGTAAGCGTACGAGTAATGTCGGTCCAAGCCGCTTCAATCCAACAATACCGCGGAATCAAGAAATGACTAAGGAGGGCAGCAAAACGCACATCACCGCCCACAAAAACTTTTGTGTTCTACTCGAGAAGACATCTACACATGAACCTAGCTCATGATGCCACTGTTGGGGAACGTCGCATGGGAAACAAAAAATTTCCTACGCGCACGAAGACCTATCATGGTGATGTCCATCTACGAGAGGGGATTTCTGATCTATGTACCCTTGTAGATCGCACAGCAGAAGAGTTAGTGAACGCGGTTGATGTAGTGGAATGTCCTCACGTCCCTCGATCCGCCCCGCGAACCATCCCGCGATCCGTCCCACGATCTAGTGCCGAACGGACGGCACCTCCGCGTTCAACACACGTACAGCTCGACGATGATCTCGGCCTTCTTGATCCAGCAAGAGAGACGGAGAGGTAGATGAGTTCTCCGGCAGCGTGACGGCGCTCCGGAGGTTGGTGGTGATCTGATCTCTGCAGGGCTCCGCCCGAGCTCCGCAGAAACGCAATCTAGAGGAAAAACCGTGGAGGTATGTGGTCGGGTTGCCATGGCAAAAGTTGTCTCAAATCAGCCCTAATACCTCTGTATGTATAGGTGGGAGGGGAGGGGCCTTGCCTTCAGGCTCAAGGAGCCCCAAGGGGGTCGGCCGAGCCAAAGGGGGAAGTCCTCCCCTTCCAAACCGAATCCAACTAGGTTTGGAAGGTGGAGTCCTTCTCTCCTTTCCCACCTCCCCTTTTTTTTCTTTCTCTTTGATTTCTTATCCTTTGGCGCATAGGGCCTTCTTGGGCTGTCCCACCAGCCCACCGAGGGCTGGTGCACCACCCCCAAGGCCTATGGGCTTCCCCGGGGTGGGTTGCCCCTCGGTGAACACCCGGAACCCATTCGTCATTCCTGGTACATTCCCGGTAACTCCGAAAACCTTCCGGCAATCAAATGAGGTCATCCTATATATCAATCTTCGTTTCCGGAAACCCTCGTGACGTCCGTGATCTCATCCAAGACTCCGAACAACATTCGGTAACCAACCATGTAACTCAAATACACATAAAACAACATCGAACCTTAAGTGTGTAGACCCTGCGGGTTCGAGAACTATGCAGACATGACCCGAGAGACTCCTCGGTCAATATCCAACAGCGGGACCTGGATGCCCATATTGGATCCCACATATTCTACGAAGATCTTATCGTTTGAACCTCAGTGCCAAGGATTCATATAATCCCGTATGTCATTCCCTTTGTCCTTCGATATGTTACTTGCCCGAGATTCGATCGTCAGTATCCGCATACCTATTTCAATCTCGTTTACCGGCAAGTCTCTTTACTCGTTCCGTAATACAAGATCCCGCAACTTACACTAAGTCACATTGCTTGCAAGGCTTGTGTGTGATGTTGTATTACCGAGTGGGCCCCGAGATACCTCTCCGTTACACGGAGTGACAAATCCCAGTCTCAATCCATACTAACTCAACGAACACCTTCGGATATACTTGTAGAGCATCTTTATAGTCACCCAGTTACGTTGCGACGTTTGATACACACAGAGCATTCCTCCGGTGTTAGTGAGTTATATGATCTCATGGTCATAGGAACAAATACTTGACACGCAGAAAACAGTAGCAACAAAATGACACGATCAACATGCTACGTCTATTAGTTTCGGTCTAGTCCATTACGTGATTCTCCTAATGACGTGATCCAGTTATCACGCAACATCACCTTGTACATAATCAGAAGACCCTGACTATCTTTGATCAACTGGCTAGCCAACTAGAGGCTTGCTAGGGACAGTGTTTTGTCTATGTATCCACACATGTATATAAGTCTTCATTCTATACAATTATAGCATGGATAATAAACAATTATCTTGATACAGGAATTACAATAATAACTATATTTATTATTGCCTCTAGGGCATAATTCCAACACACCTCCACTCGGTGACGCGCCAGTAGCCTATAAATACGCCACCCTCAACTCTTCCAACACCTCAAGCCCCTCCCTCCTACCTCCAATCGACCACCCCAGTGCCCCATTGGCGCTAAGAATGCCCTGGTACTCGAGATTGAACGAGGCGCCGCCGCAACAGGGCTCCATCGGTCTCGGGCTACAAGCACACTCCCGAGATCCTCCCACTTCCCCTCTGACCGCAAGGACCTCTCGAGCCTTCTCCACCACTCCCCCGTGCTTCTCCCCGCTAGGAGCCCCATTTCTAGCATCTTTCCGAAAGATCCTCGCCGCGGCTTCGTCGTCGCCAGTGACTCAGGCCATCTCCGTCGACCCCTCGACCCTCCTTAGGTAGGCCGAAGTTCCACGGGGCCATTCCCATGCTGCCCTGGCCGCGAGGACCCCGGAGCTGCCGCCCGTGAGACGTCCCTCTCCTCTGTCTGGAGGAAGAAGACGACCCCGACAAGAGGGCCCCACCTGTCGGCGGCCTCTCTCCCCCCCCTCTCTCCTCTCTATCCTTGGCCACAGTGGCCCGTGCGTCAGGTTTGAAAGCTGACGGCGCGCCGCGCCTCGGCTGGCTGGCTGGCCGGTGAGTTAGACCTTTTATTTTATTTTACATTCTGGTGTTTAAAAATAAATCTACATGATTAATTATTTATCCAAATTTAAATATTTCGCCACCATAATTCTTGTAAAATTGTGTAGTATTTAACAGTGTTGTTTATGGAATTTTTATAACAATTTTTATGCAAAAGTTTATTTTAAAACCTAGTTGAAGTATTTTTTACTTTTGTTAAAAAGACTTCAAATTTACTTTTTCAGTCCAAAACGAGAAACAAACATTTTGATAAATGATAGTAGGATTTTATAGAGTAGGTTAACATTTTTATGTGTGTTTTACTTAGTTTTGGGTGTGGTCCTTATTATTATTATTGCTATTACGACGATAGATCACGCAATTGACGGAGGACTTGGACCCGAAGACCTCGAAGACCCTGGATACCTAGCTGATCAAGGCAAGCAACCCTTTGATCATGTCTGAGAAGGATATTATGCATGCCATGTTGATAATTCATTCCGATGCATATGATCATGATTAATCGGTACACCCTCGGTTTGGTGTTACCGATGGCTCCTCTGGAGCACTTGCATTTCAGCATGACCTTACCATCTATGAGGATCATGCTGATAAAAGTTGTCAAGTAGACAGTAGTGCTACGCATAGGATGAGCATATGCATGGTGATCGTAAGACAAAGGTGATTACAAAGGTTTCACGAAAACCCCATCGGGTGCCACTAATGCCCGAGGGTGATGGTGTTGAGATGGATGACCAATTGAGAAACAAGTGGTGTACCAGAAAGGTTTTGTGTGAGTGGTTTCGGAAATGGGATTAGATTTAACATTTGTTGACCGTCCTAACCCTACATGTGCGACCACGATACCCCTTTATGGGACGGGGCTTTTGTTGATTACTATGGTTGTGCTATCAAAGAGCCCATTACTAGTGGCGGGAGGGATATGGTCACTCTCATGACGGGGTCGTGCCAGGTAGGACGACTATGCCGTTTTTACATGTTCCGGGCGCACCGTTGGTCCCTGCATGGATGATACGGTCTAGAGTTGGTGCTTGTAAGACATACATCATGTGGGTTGGGTACCAATCGAGTGGACTCTTTCTCTAGTGTAATTAGGGGAAAGGCATTGATCGGGTACTTACCTTGGGTATGTTATATACCGCGAGTCGTGGATGACACGGAAGTTTCCTGGACCTCGTGGGTACAACGTACGACCTCTGTAGAGTGTCAAAGTATTCGAATAGCCGTGTGCACGGTCAAGGACAGTTGGGTATTCCTGCTTAGACTGCGTCCAGTCGTTTTCGCATAAACCAAGTGTGCGTGTGTATAAAGGTGTTAGATGAGAAAGTGGTTACTCGATCAAGTTTGGTGACTTGACAAGGAGGATGAACATGAAGTGTTCAAGTCTTCGGGATATTCATGTTGATATCTGTAACCTGCCCTTACGGTTACTATATACCTAGTGATGCATGACCATCTAAATAATTGGTCATGTTTATGCACTAATAAAACCTGCTTACCGCAAAGGCTGCATTATTCTTCATCTTACACTCAATTGCATAACCCGTATCATGGGCTGTTTGCGAGTACATTCAAAAGTACTCGTTGGCTTGCCACTGGTTATCTTATTGACCAAACATGGAGGAACCATAATATCGAGAAGAATTCCTCGTCGAGGATGGACAGGCGAACTAGGACGCTTCCCAGACAGAATGCCTGTTGGTTAGGCTGATGGCATGGGTTCACGTTTACTACCAAGATTTCCGCTAGTAGTTCAGTTGGTGTGATTGCCTTCATGGCCTTATCTATGTAAGACATGACCATAATGGTCATTATTTGTATGAGACGTTAATTATGGATGTAAGACTCTTGTTACTCAGTATCTGTGTGTTCAGTGAGCATTTGTCTCTAGGATCACTGTACACGATCATTCAGTGATCATGACTCGTAAGTCGGGGTCCCACAGTATTGTCACAAATATATTCCTAATTATTATTAGATAATATATGCTGTATTTTATCATCTCCATGGCTTATAGCCGCCGACACAATCCATATAAACTCCAAAACAAGCACACTATGCAATGAAAACAGTATATGTCTAAAACAGAGCAATACATAACAATGCAGGTTTCGGTCATACTTAAACATTAGGATATTGTAGACAATTTATATTTTATTTCTGTGTAAAATTTTCAGGAATTAATCATTATCTAGTATAGAATAATAATTCAATCTCTAGAGGCGAAGTTTCTGTTTCTACACAGAACCTAGTAAACAAAAGTTTTTCCAACATCCTAAAGGCTTTAATTAGCACAAAATTTAAGAGAAAATTAAAACATAATTAGTACGGTAGAAATAATCATGTCGACTCAAAAAATATAAACTAAAAAGGATAACTATTGGGTTGCCTCCCAACAAGCGTTATTCTTTAATACCCCTAGCTAGGCATAGTGCAAGGTTTCATGTTTTGCCATCTTTCAAACCCTTGTTGCTTGTCTTTCGAAGGTATCTAGGAGTGTTTCCCATCGAACAATTATTCGATTCACTTTCTTTATGCTCATTCATCATACGAAGGAAGTGATCAAAAATTTATTGCTCCATTGCACTAAAGAATATATTTGAGGGTTTGCTAGTTCCTATTTTTGGTTTCCCTAGTAAATCTTTGAACATTTCAAAGGAGTAACAAACAGTGTTGCTAATAAAATCCTCTTTAAATAGCAAGTCTAGGATTCACTATTTCTAACATAAAAGCTTTGGAGCAAGATTCTGACATGAAATTTGGGGGTGGCATTTTCATTATTTATAATATTCTATGCCAAGCTCATACTAATGTTTCAACGTGTGATTGTTTAATGGTTAAAATCTCACAAATTTCCCTAGGGCCTGGAAGAGTAGACGATGTAGCATCCTCGAGAGAAATTTCAAGTAAAGATAGTAACAAAAATATTTTTGGTATTTTAATTTATTATAAAGTAAACTAATAAATAAAAATGCAAGAAAAAGAAAACAAGCAAGTTCATAAATGTGTGTAAAGGCACCTAGGTTATTTGGCCTCCCCGGCAACGGTGCGAGAAATCCTTCTCCTAATTGGTGTAGGTGTTGGATTTTCCCCTAAGAGGAAATGATAAGCAGTATGATAGCATACAATATATCTCTCAGTTGAGAATTAAATTTATCAAACCAATATAAGACACCACAAAGTTGCATGAACAACACCTAGACACAGACAAAGAAAACTCTTGCACCCAACAAAGGAAAGAGGGGTTGCCAATCCCCTTGTTCCTGCCGATTGCAAGGCATAAATCTCATAGTGATAGACAAATAATAAATTAAGTTTAAAAGTAAATGATAGCAACTAGTAAATATAGTTTTCTCGTTTAATAGAAAAAGTGGACCCAGGGCCATAGCATTCACTAGAGGCATCACTTTCATGAGCATAATACGACGCGTATAGACAAATTACTGTTGGGAAATTGATAGAAAAGTGCATAGTTATGATTGTGATTCTTTATGGCATAATTTATATATAGGAATTACATCTGTGATAAGTAGACCGTTAACTTACTGATGCCTACTACTATTACTCCACCCCAAGACCGTTATCTCGCATGCATCTCAAAGTATTAAGTTCATAACAAACAAAGTAATGCTTGAATTAAGATGACATTATGTAGACAAGACAAGACCAATCAATATGTTTAGATCCCGCCATTTTATCCTTAATAGAAACAATATAATGCAATACAATACAATACAATACAATAAAATACAATACAATACAATACGTGCCTTGCAACCCCTCCTGTCATAAAGTAGGGACACCGCAAGACTGAACCCACTCCTATACACCACTTCCTGTGATGATCTAGTTGGCCAAAGAAAAATCATAGATTGTAAAGCATACATAGTTATCAAATTAAATATTATAGGTAAGAAAAGATGTAATTACATTGAATGAATAATCTGATCATAAACCCACAATTCGTTGGATCCTAACAAACGCACCGCAAGAATTACATCGGATAGGTCTCCAAAGTCCCAAAGTTTGATACTCATACGTCATCATGTAGGCAACAAGGTTGATGAAGACGACCTCTGTGATAGATTCTATCACGGAAGAATAGTGACTTGTGGTGGAAATAAAATTGTTTTGGGTCTCGCTTTGGTTTTTCCGAATATTAGAGAAAATGTACCACTAGAATTAGGTCAAATGATGCCTTAGGTAGGCATAATTTCAGACGAAGCACCCAGTAGGGGTGCATCCCTTGAGCTTGTGGCTCCCTCATGTTTGTTTAGGACTCTTCTAGAAGCTTCTAGGGTCTATGCTTGTCAAAAAATCATCATAAATATTTTTTGGGGAACGTCGCTCGGGAAACAAAAAATCTCCTACGCTCACCAAGATCTATCTATGGAGATCAACAACTATGAGAGGGGGAGTGCATCTACATACCATTGTAGGTTGTTAATGAGAAGCGTTGATAAACATGGTTGATGTAGTCGAATATCTTTGCGATCCAATCACGATCCGTGTTGCGATCCAATCACAAACGTCCTGATCAAGTGCCAAACAGATGACACCTCCGCGCTCAGCACACGTATAGCTCGATGACGCCTTCACCAGCTCGATCCATCAAGCATGTGTGAAGTAGTATATGAGTTCTCCGGCAACATGGCGGCATGGTGGCGGTTGTTGTGGTGCTATTCGGGTAGGGATACGCCGAGTGCTACCAAAACCGCAAACGGAGGAGAAAACTATCTAGGAGGAGAGAAAGGGTTGCGAAGGGCTTGGTGTGTCCTCTTGGGGCACCCCTCCCCTCTATATATAGGTGGAGGAGCATAGGGAATAGCCCCTCCAAGCCCTAGGGTACACCCAATGTGGAAGGACGTGGACTCCTAGTCCTCCTCCTTCCCTTCCAACAATGGTGGACTTTCCACCTTTCTCAACTGCATGGGCCTTGAGGGTCTTGTTCGCCTGGCCCAATAGGGCCAGGGAGTCTCCCTTCGTCCCATGCAAACCCTTAGGACATGGTAGAAACCTTGGTGGACTTTTTTACTCCTTTGGAAATTTCCGAAACCTTCTAGAAGCTTCCGGGTACAATACTAGAAAACCACAAACTTTCCTGGTAGCCAAAATATGACTTCCCATATATAAATCTTTACCTCCGGACCATTCCGGAGCTCCTCTTGACGTTCGGGATATCATCCGGGACTCCAAACAACCTTTGGTCACCAACACAATAGCTCAACTATATCTATATCATAACCGAGTATTAAGTGTGCACACCGTGCGGGTTTTAGAACTATGCAAACATGACTGAGACACCTCTATGGTCAATATCCAATAGCGGGACCTAGATGCCCATATTGGTTCATACATATTCTACGAAGATCTCTATTGGTCGAACCAAGATGTTAAGGATTCACTTAATCCCGTATGGAGTTCCCTTTGCCCATCAATATGTTACTTGCCCGAGAATCGATCATCGGTATCTCCATACATAGTTCTATCTCGTTACCGGCAAGTCCCTTTACTCGTTCCGTAATACAAGATCCCATGACTAAGTCCTTATTCACATTGCTTGCAAGCTTACTGTGATGTTGGATTGCTGAGTGGACCCCGAGATACCTCACCGTCAAACGAAGTGACAAATTCTAGTCTTTATTCATGCCAACTCCACATACACCCTCAGATATACTTGTAGATCATCTTTATAGTAACCCAGTTACGTTGTGACGTTTGATACACACAAGGAATTCCTCTGGTGTCAGTGAGTTGCATGATCTCATGGTCATAGGAACAGATACATCGACATGCACAAAGCAATAGTAGTAGAATGGATACAATCAAACAATATGCTTAAATTTTGGGTCTTGTCCATCACATCATTCTCCTAATGATGTGATCCCATGATCAAATGGGAACTCATCTCTATGGCTAGGAAACCTTAGCCATGTTTACTAGGGACACTTTTTTGTCTATGTATCCAAACAAGTATTCATGTTTCCAATCAAAATAATTATAGCATGGATAATAGACGATTATCATGAACAAGGAAATATGGTATTAACCAAATTATTTTTGCCTCTAGGTTATATTTCCAATAGTCTCCCACTTATACTATAGTCAATAATCTAGTTCACATCACCATGTGATTAACACCCAATGAATTCTAGGGTTTGATCATGTTTTGCTGGTGAGAGAGGTTTTATTCAACGAGTGTGCAACATTCAGATCCGTGTGTACTCTACAAATATCTATGTCATAATATGGATGCTCCTACCAGGCTCTGCTACTTCTTGAGCTTGTGTTGGTTTTTCCCTTGAAGAGGAAAGGGTGACGCAACAAAGTAGAGATAAGTATTTCCCTGAATTTGAGAACCAAGGTATCAATCCAGTAGGAGTATTAAGATGAGGCACCAATGAACCTGCGCAAAAACAAACAAACTTGCACCCAATGCGATAGAGGGGTTGTCAATCCCTTCACGATTACTTGCAAGGTGAGATCTGATAGTGATGAAAGGTAAATATAAATAAAAGTGCAGCAAGGTATTTTTGGTATTTTTGTATGTAGATCTGAATATATGATGTGTAAAATAGACCCGGGGGCCATAGTGTTCACTAGAGGCTTTTCTCATGATAGAAAGTATTACGGTTGGTGACCAAATTACTGTTGAGCAATTGATAGAATCGCGCAAAGTCATGATGATATCTAAGGCAATGATCATACATATAGGCATCACGTCTGAGACAAGTAGACCAATACTTTCTGCATCTACAACTATTACTCCACACATCGACCGCTATCCACAGTGCATCTAGTGTATTAAGTTCATAACAAAGAGAGTAACGCCTTAAGCAAGATGACATGATGTAGAGGGATAAATTCATGCAATATGATATAAACCCCATCATTTTACCCTTGATGGCAACAACACGATGCGTGCCTCGCTACCCCTTCTATAACTAGGTGAGGACACCGCATGGTATGAACCCAAAACCGCATGGTGCCTCCCATTGCAAGAATTATAGATCAAGTTGGCCAAACGAAAACCATAACTTGAAGAGAATTACAAGGATATGAAATCATGAATATAAGAAATCAGCGGAGACTCAAATAATATTCATAGATAATCTGATCATAAATCCATAATTCATCGGATCTCGACAAACACGCCGCAAAAGAAAGTTACATCGGATAGATCTCCATGAAGATCATGGAGAACTTTGTATTGAAGATCCAAGAGAGAGAAGAAGACATCTAGCTACTAGCTATGGACACGAAGGTCTGCGGTGAACTACTCACTTATCATCGGAGAGGCAATGGTGTTGATGAAGAAGCCCTCCGTGTCCGAATCCCCCTCCGGCAGGGCACCAGATCGGTCCCCAGATGGGATCTCGCGGAGACAGAAGCTTGTAGCGGCGGAAAAGTATTTTCGTGGCTCTCTGTGTTGGTTTCGGGATTTTTGGGAATTTATAAGCGAAAGAGGTAGGGCAGAGGAGGCAAGGGGGCCCACGAGCCTGCTAGCCGCCCCCTAGGGCGAGCCTAGGGGGCTCGTGACCTCCCACGAGACCTCCTACCTTGGTTCTCAAGTCTTATGGGTATCTTTTGTTATGGAAAAAATCATCCCACAGGTTTTATTCCGTTAGGACTCCGTTTAATATTCTTTTCTGAAAAAGGTCAAAAACACGGAAAAAACAAAAACTGACACTAGGCACTAAGTCCCAAAAATGATATAAAATGGCATATAAATGCATGTAAAACATCCCAAGTTGATAATATAATAGCATGGAACAATAAAAAATTATAGATACTTTGGAGATGTATCAAGCATCCCCAAGCTTAACTACTTCTCGTCCTCGAGTAGGGAAGTGACAAACACCAAATTTTTGATGTGGAATGCTACCTAACATATTTGTTCTTTGTAACTTATTTATTGTGGCATGAATGTTCAGATCCGTAAGATTCAAAACAATAGCTTCATATTGACATGAAAACAATAATACTTCAAGCATACTAGGAAAGTAATCATGAACATTTGAAATAACAAGGCCAAATAAAGATATCCCTACAAAATCTTATAGTCTGGCTATGCTCCATCATCCACACACAACGAATTTAAATCATGCATAACCCCGGTATTGGCCAAGTAATTGTTTTCACACTCTTACTTTGTCAAATCTTTTCAACTCTCACGCAATACATGAGCGTGAGCCATGGATATATCACTATAGGTGGAATAGAGTGTGGTGGAGGTTGTGAGGAAAAAAGGAGGAGATGGTCACATCGACTCGGCGTATCAACGGGTTATGGAGATGCCCATGAATAGATATCAATGTGAATGAGTAGGGATTGCCATGCAATGGATGCACTAGAGTTATAAGTGTATGAAAGCTCAAAAATAAAACTAGTGGGTGTGCACCCAACTTGCATTCTCACGAAGACCTAGGGCAAAATTGAGGAAGCCCATCATTGGAATATACAAGCCAAGTTATATAATGAAAATTCCCACTAGTATATGAAAGTGAAAACACAAGAGACTCTCTATCATGAAGAACGTGGTGCTATTTTGAAGCACAAGTGTGGAAAAAGATAGTAGCATTGTCCCTTCTCTCTTTTTCTCTCATTTTTTTGTTTGGGCTCTTTGGCCTCTTTATTTCATTTCCTCACATGGGACAATGCTCTAATAATGATGATCATCACACTTTTATTTACTTACAACTCAATACTTAGAACAATAATGACTCTATATGAAATGCCTCCGGTAGTGTACCGGGATGTGCAACGATCTAGCTTAGCATATGACGTTGAAACATCTCGCTAGCTATCTTACGATCATGCAATGGCAATATGAAAGTGACGGCACATGTCATGAGACGGAATGGTGAAAGTTGCATGGCAACATATCTCGGAATGGCTATGAAAATGCCATGATAGGTAGGTATGGTGGCTGTTTTGAGGAAGGTATATGGTGGGTTTGTGCACCGGCGAAAGTTGCGCGGCACTAGAGAAGCTAGAAATTGTGGAAGTTGAGAGTGCATCTATACCATGGACTCACATTAGTCATGAAGAACTCATATTCTTATTGCAAAAGTTTTATTAGTAATTGAAACAAAGTGCTAAACGCATACTCCTAGGGGAAGGGTTGGTAGGTGTTAACCATCGCACGATCCCGACCTCCACACAAAGGATGACATTCAATAAATCAATTATGCTCTGACTTCCTAACATAGCGGTTCACCATACGTTCATGCTACGGGAATCACTAGCCTCAATACAAGTATTTCGAGATTCACAACACCCTACTAACATAACTCTAATATTACCATATCCATATCTCAAAACTAATTGTGAGGAATCAAACTTCTCTTACTAATCAATGCACTTGAATATGAAAGTTTTTATTATATCCTCTTTGGATGCCTATCATATTTAGGACTAATTTCATAACACACGCAAATTACCAAGTTACTTAGAGAGAGCACTCTCAAAATGATATAAGTGAAGATCGAGAGTTTTTATTTCTTGAAAATATGACACCGTCGTGCTCTAAAAGAGATTTAAGTGAAACACTAGAGAAAAATTATCTAGCTCAAAAGATATAAGTGAAGCTCATGGGAGCAAAATTATCTAGCTCAAAAGATATAAGTGAAGCTCATGGGAGCTAAATTTCCTAGCTCAAAAGATATAAGCGAAGCTCATTGAGTATTCTAAAAAATTCACGATGAGTGCATGTCCCTCTCAAAAAGGTGTGCAGCAAGGATGATTGTGATAAAACAAAAAGCAAAGACTCCTATAATACACGACGCTCCAAGAAAAACACATATCATGTGGTAAATAAAAATATAGCTCCAAGTAACGCTACCGATGGATTGAAGACGAAAGAGGGGATGCCTTCCCGGGGCATCCCCAAGCTTAGGCTTTATGGTGTCCTTGAATTTGTCTTGAGATGACGTGGGCATCCCGAAGCTTAGGCTCTTTCCACTCTTTATTCCATTGTCCACAAGAAAATCACCCAAAACTTGAAAACTTCACAACACAAAACTTAAACATAAAGTCGTGATATCATTAGCATAGGAAAACAAACTGATACTTCCATTTTGCATCATGCTTTCATGTATATATCTATCGCTTTATGTACTGTTATTATACTTTGTGGTACCATACTTACGCCTTTTCTCTCTTATTTTGCAAGGTTTATTTGAAGATGGAGAATACCGGCAGCTGGGATTCTGGACTGGAAAAGGAGCAAGTTTGAGTCCTCTATTCTGCGCAATTCCAAATGCCCTGAAAATCAACGTGGAACTTTTTGGGAATATATAAAAAATATTGGGCGAAAGAAGTGCCAGAGGGGAGCTGCCAGGGGCCCACAAGCCTGGTGGCCGCGGCCGCCCCCTAGCCACGGCAACAGGGCTTATGGGCACCCTGGTGGCCCACTGCCCCCCTCTTCTTCTATATGAAGGGTTTTGTCCAAGAAAAAATCAGGGCGGAGCTTTTTCGTGGATTCTCCGCCGCCACGAGGCGGAACTTCAGCAGAACCAATCTAGAGCTCCGGCACGACGATCCTGCCGGGGAAACTTCCCTCCCGGACGGAGAAATCGTCGCCATCGTCATCACCAACACTCCTCTCATCGGAGGGGACTCGTCTCCATCAACATCTTCATCAGCACCTTCTCATCTCCAAACCCTAGTTCATCACTTGTAACCAATCTCCGTCTCACGACTCCGATTGGTACTTGTAAGGTTGCTAGTAGTGTTGATTACTCTTTGTAGTTGATGCTAGTTGGATTACTAGGTGGAAGAGTTTATGTTCAGATCCTTGATGCTACTCATTACACCTCTGATCATGATTATGATTATGCTTTGTGAGTAGTTACTTTTATTCCTGAGGATATGGGATAAGTCATGCTAATAATAGTCATGTGAATTTGGTATTCGTTCGGTATTTTGATATGTTGTATGTTGTTTTTCCTCTAGTGGTGTTATGTGAACGTCGACTACATAAAACTTCACCATTATTTGGGCCTAGAGGAAGGGATTGGGGAGTAGTAAGTAGATGATGTGTTGCTAGAGTGACAGAAGCTTAAACCCCAGTCTATGCATTCCTTCGTAAGGGGCTGATTTCGATCCACTAGTTTAATGCTATGGTTAGACTTTGTCTTAATTCTTCTTTCATAGTTGCGGATGCTTGCAAGAGGGGTTAATCATAAGTGGGATGCTTGTTCAAGTAAGGGCAGTAACCAAGCGCCGGTCCACCCACATGTCAAACTATCAAAGTAACGAACGCGAATCATATGAACATGATGAAACTAGCATGACAGAAATTCCCGTGTGTCCTCGGGAGCGTTTTTCCTCCTATAAGACTTTGTTCAGGCTTGTCCCTTGCTACAAAAGGGATTGGGCCACTTTGCTGCACCGTTCCTACTAGTTGTTACTTGTTACTTTTCACCTGCTTCGTTACACCGTCACTTGTTACCGCTACTTTCAGTGCTTGCAGTTATTACCTTGCTGAAAATTGTTTTTCAGAGCCTTCTTCTCCTCGTTGGGTTCGACACTCTTACTTATCAAAAATACTACGATTGATCCCCTATACTTGTGGGTCATCAATACTCTTTTCTGGCGCCGTTGTCGGGGAGTCAAGCACCTTTGGTAAGTGGAATTTGGTAAGGAAACATTTATATACTGTGCTGAAATTTATTGTCACTTGGTACTATGGAAACTGTTCCTTTGAGGAATTTGTTTGGGGTATCTTCACCACGAACGGAAGCACGAGGATTTGCTCCTCAACCAAAGGTATCTTCTATGAAATTCCTTCGGGTATGCTTGAGAAACTGCTGGCTAATCCTTTTACATGAGATGGATCTTCACATCCAGACTTGCATCTAATCTATGTAGATGAAGTTTGTGGTTTATTTAAGCTTGCAGGTTTGCCCGAGGATGAGGTAAATAGGAAAGTCTTTCCTTTATCTTTGAAGGATAAGGCGTTGACATGGTATAGGCTATGTGATGATACTGGATCATGGGACTACAATCGGTTGAAATTGGAATTTCATCAAAAGTTTTATCCTATGCATTTAGTACATCGTGATCGGAATTATATTTATAACTTTTAGCCTCGTGACAGGGAAAGCATAGCTCAAGCTTGGGGGAGGCCGAAATCAATGCTATATTCATGCCCCAATCATGAGCTCTCGAGAGAAATTATCACTCAGAACTTTTATGCTCGGCTTTCTCATGAAGATCGTACCATGCTTGACACTTCTTGTACCGGTTCTTTTATAAAGAAGGATATTGACCACAAGTGGAATTTATTGGAAAGAATCAAACGTAACTCCGAAGATTGGGAACTTGAAGAAGGTAAGGAGTCAAGTATGAATTTCCAGTTTGATTGTGTTAAATCTTTTGTTGAAACAAGCACTTCTAGAGATTTTAGCGCTAAGTATGGACTTGACTCTGAGATAGTAGTATCTCTATGTGAATCTTTTGCTGCTCATGTTGATCTTCCTAAAGAGAAGTGGTTTAAGTATCATCCTCATGTAGAAGTCAACATAGTTAAACCCAATCTAGTTGAAGAGAAAGTAATTGCCTATAATGATCCTATTGTTCCTTGTGCCTACACTGAGAAACCACCTTACCCTGCTAGGAAAAAGGATTATTCTAAAGCACCTGCTCTGATACGTAGGGGTTACATTAGACCACTTGCACCGCCTGAGGAAATTAGAGTTGAACCTAGTGTAGCTATTATCAAAGATCTCTTAGCCTAAAACATAGACGGACATGCTATCAAATTCTGTGAGGACTCCGCTAGAATTGCTAAACCTCACGCGAAAGACAAATACGGACTTGTAGTTGGCCTGCCCGTTGTTTCTGTCAAGATAGGAGATCACTGTTATCATGGTTTATGTGATATGGGTGCTAGTGTTAGTGCAATACCCCGGTCCCTTTATGATGAAATCAAAGATGAGATTGCACCTGCTGAGTTAGAACCCATTGATGTCACTATTACGCTAGCTAATAGAGACACTATCTGCCTTGTGGGAATTGTGAGAGACGTAGAAGTCCTGTGTGGTAAGATGAAGTATCCTACTGATTTCCTCGTCCTTGCTACTGCACACATAATAGCTTTTGTCCCATCATATTTGGCAGACCCTTTCTCAACACTCTCAATGCTCATATTGATTGCGTTAACCGGACTGTCATTGTTAGTTTTGAGGGTGTGTCTCATGAATTTAACATCTCCAAGTATGGAAGACAACCCCATGAAAAAGAGTCGTCTCGTAGGGATGAAATCATTGCTCTTGCCTGTATTGTCGTGCCTCCTATGGATCCTTTAGAGCAATATCTGCTTGAGCATGAAAATGATATGCATATGGATTAAATAGATGAGATAGATAAAATTATTTTAGAACAATATCCTATTCTTAAGAATAATCTGCATGTTGAACTGCTTGGGGATCCTCCCCCACCAAAGGGTGATCCTGTGTTCGAGCTAAAACAATTACCAGATACACTTAAGTATGCCTATCTTGATGAGAAGGAGATATATCCTGTTATTATAAGTGCTCACCTCACGAATCATGAAGAGAAGAAGTTATTAAAAACTTTGAGGAAGCACCGTGCTGCTATTGGATATACTCTTGATGATATTAAGGGTATTTGTCCCACTCTATGTCAGCACAAGATTAAAACCGATACTGATTCTAAGCCAGTTGCTGATCATCAACGGAGATTAAATCTAAGGATGAAAGAGGTCGTGAGAAAAGAAATATTAAAGCTTCTGGAAGCAGGAATCATTTATCCCGTTGCTCATAGTGATTGGGTAAGTCGAGTACATTGCGTACCTGGGAAGGGAGGTATCACCGTCGTTCCTAATGAAAAGAATGGTTTAATCCCACAGAGGATTATTACTGGCTATAGGATGGTGATAGACTTCCGGAAACTGAACAAGGCAACAAGGAAAGACCATTATCCTTTGCCGTTTATCAACCAAATGCTAGAAAGGCTATCTAAACACACACACTTGTGCTTTCTAGACGGTTATTCAGGTTTCTTGCAAATACCTATTGCACAATATGATGAGGAGAAAACCACTTTCACCTGCCCTTTCGGTACCTTTTCTTATAGACATATGCCTTTTGGCTTATGCAATGCACCTGCCACCTTTCAAAGATGTATGATGGCTATATTCTCTGACTTTTATGAAAATATTGTTGAGGTTTTCATGGATGATTTCTCCGTTTACGGTTCTTCCTTTGACGATTACCTCAGCAACCTTGATCGAGTCTTACAGAGATGCAAAGATACCAACCTCGTCTTGAACTGGGAGAAGTGCCACTTCATGGTTAGTGAAGGCATCGTCTTAGGACACAAAATCTCTGAGAAAGGCATTGAAGTTGATAAGGCTAAGGTTGATGCAATTGAGAATATGCCTTGCCCCACATATATCAGAGGTATACGAAGTATCCTAGGTCATGTTGGTTTCTATAGAAGGTTCATTAAAGACTTCCCTAAGATTTCTAGGCCTCTTACCAACCTCTTGCAGAAGGATATTCCTTTTGTTTTTGATGAGGATTGTGAAGAAGCTTTCGAAATACTTAAGAGGGCCTTGATAACCACACCTATTGTTCAACCACCTGATTGGAACTTGCCCTTTGAAATCATGTGCGACACTAGTGATTATGTTGTTGGTGCTGTTCTAGGACAAAGAGTTGACAAGAAGTTGAATGTTATTCACTACGCTAGTAAAACTCTAGAGAGTGCCCAAAGAAACTATGCTACTACGGAGAAGGAATTTTTAGCAGTCGTGTTTGCATGTGAAAAGTTCAAATCTTATATAGTTGACTCCAAAGTCATTATTCACTCTGATCATGCTGCTATTAAGTACCTTATGGAGAAGAAGGACGCTAAACCTAGGCTAATCAGATGGGTTCTCCTGCTACAGGAATTTGATTTGCACGTTGTTGACCGAAAGGGTGCTGATAACCCTGTAGGAGATAACTTGTCCATGCTAGAGAATGTCCTTGATGACCCACGACCTATTGATGATAGCTTTCCTCATGAGCAATTGAATGTCATCCGTACTTCACATAGTGCACCGTGGTATGCTGATTACGCAAACTATATCGTAGTCAAATACATACCACCCAGATTCACCTATCAGCAAAAGAAGAAATTCTTCTTTGATTTGAGACACTACTTTTCGGATGATCCTCACCTTTATAAGGAAGGAGTAGATGGTGTTATTAGATGTTGTGTGCCTGAACATGAACAGGGACAGATCCTGCAGAAGTGTCATTCCGAAGCCTATGGAGGACACCATGCTGGAGATAGAACTTCTCATAAGGTATTGCAATCAAGTTTCTATTGGCCCACTCTCTTCAAGGATGCTCGTAAGTTTGTCTTGTCTGGTGACGAATGCCAAAGAATAGGGAACATCAGTAAACGTCAGAAAATGCCTATGAACTATTCACTTGTCATTGAACCATTTGATGTTTGGGGCTTTGATTATATGGGACCCTTCCCGAGTTCCAATGGGTATACTCACATCTTAGTTGCTATTGCTTACGTCACTAAGTGGGTAGAAGCTATCCCCACTAGAAATGCTGATAACCACACCTCTATTAAGATGCTTAAAGAAGTCATTTTCCCAAGATTTGGAGTCCCTAGATATCTGATGACTGATGGCGGTTCACACTTCATTCATGGTGTTTTCGGCAAGATGCTCGCTAAGTATGATGTCAACCATAGAGTTGCATCTCCTTATCATCCTCACTCTAGTGGTCAAGTGGAGTTGAGTAATAGGGAGATCAAATTGATCTTACAAGAGACTGTTAATAGATCTCAAAAGAATTGGTCTAGCAAACTTGACGATGCACTATGGGCTTATAGGACTGCTTATAAGAATCCCATGGGCATGTCGCCGTATAAAATGGTTTACGGCAAGGCCTGTCATTTACCTCTTGAGCTGGAACACAAAGCTTATTGGGCAATCAAAGAGCTCAACTTCGATTTCAAACTTGCCGGTGAGAAGCGGTTTTTTGATATCAGCTCATTAGATGAATGGAGAGCCCAGACATATGAGAATGCCAAGTTGTTCAAGGAAAAGTTTAAGAGATGGCACGATAAAAGAATACAAAAACGTGAGTTCAATGTAGGTGATTATGTCCTGCTATGCATTTCTCGTTTAAGATTCTTCGCAGGCAAGCTTTTCTCTAAATGGGAAGGTCCCTACGTTGTCGAGGAAGTATATCGTTCCGGTGCCATCAAAATCAATAACATGGAAGGTAATTTTCCGACAGTGGTAAATGGTCAAAGAATCAAGCATTATATCTCAGGTACTCCCATAAATGTTGAGACCAACATCATCAATATCATAACTCCAGACGAGTACATATGGAATGTTTATCAGCCTGTTTCAGACTCTGAAAACGAAGAGGTGTGTGTTTCGGTAAGTAATTGGACTCCAAAACTTTTCCAGTCGGAAATTTTCTCCGTTTTGGAATTTATGGAAAAATAGAAAAATAAAAAGCAGTCCGGAGAGCGCACGAGGCGGCCACAAGCTTGGTCGCCGCGGCCCCCACTGGCCGCGGCGACAGGGCTTGTGGGCACCTCGTGTGCCTCCCGGACTCCGTTTTCTTGCGGAGCACTCCTTCTGGTCCAAAAAAAATCATTATATATACGCCCGAGGGTTTTGATCTCCGTATCGCGTAGTTTTCCTCTGTTTTCGTTCCCAGCCTGTTTTCTGCCGCAAGATGTCTTCTCAGGATTCAGAGGGGGAGAGCTATGTGGCTGATTACCTTGCTAACCCCAAGGTCTATGGGGACTTGGAACCATATGGTTGGACCACTGACGAGGAAAAGGACTATGATCCCAAGGGGAAGGAACAAACGAGTTCCAATGAAGAGGAGGCCCCTCTACTTCAACCTGGACCCACTCATGTGGGGTTCAAGAAGTCGAGCCTCCTTGACTCAAGGAAGAAGCCTAAGAATTTGTTTATCCCTTCTCATTTCTTGCAGGAGAGTAAGCAGGAACTTTGTCAAAGGGTGTTGAAGCTTGAGGAAGAAAATGATGATCTGAGAGAGTAGAATTTTATGCTCAAGTGGGAATTAGACAAGCTCAAAACCTCTGCAACAACTCCTCCACCACCAGCAAAGGAAGACAACTGAGCATTGGTATGGGCAATCCCCTTGGCTTTTGCCAAGCTTGGGGGAGTTTCCCTCGTATCGTATCACCTTTATATCTTTTGCTTTTCCTTTGTTTTAGTTCTTTCTTTTTCAATTTTTACCTTCTTCTCTTAGTGGAATAAGTCTTTAGTGTTTAGTTTGAGTCTTTTGCCTTGTGTCTCCCCCGTTGTATTCGAGCTTGCGAGCTATATAATAAAGAGTATCTTAGTCAAGGGCTTTGTTTTGTGCCGTGATCAAAAGTATGAAAAGAACAATAGCATGAAAGATCATGAGATGATCTTATTGTAAGTGATAGCTTCACATATAACAAGTATGATAATTGAAACTTGTTGAGAATAGACCAACATAGACCCCAGTCATTGTTGCAATTAATAAGAAGTAATAAGGCAAGAGAGGTTCACATATAAATATATCATCTTAGACTTTTTTTACAATTGTGAGCACTCACCAAACTATTACATGCATAGAAGTAGATGTTGGACAAGGAAGAAAACATAATGAATTGCGTTTTCTTGACTCCCAACAATGTTATATGTTTATAGATCCCATAGCATGTGACAATTGCTTCCACCTCATATTAGCCAAAACTCCCACACCAAGTAGAGATACTACTTGTGCATCCATAAACCTTCAAACCAGTCTTGCCATGAGTGTCCACCATACCTACCTATGGATTGAATAAGATCCTTCAAGTAAGTTGTCATCGGTGCAAGCAATAAAAATTGCTCTCTAATATGTATGATCTATTAGTGTGTGGAAAATAAGCTTTATACGAACCTGTGATGAGGAAGACATAAAAGCGACAGACTACATAATAAAGTTCTTTATCACAGGAGGCAACATAAAGTGACGTTCCTCCGCACTAAGAGGACACACATCCAAACCTCAAAAGCGCATGACAACCTCTGCTTCCCTCTGCGAAGGGCCTATCTTGTGTCTTTACTTTTGTCCTTGTGAAAGTCATGGTGATCAACACCAATTCCCTATTCCGTCTTCATCTTGGTGAACGTCATATGCTAGGGAAAGATCTATATTCATATATCAACTTGGAGATGAGTACTTATTCTTTATTATTGTTGATTTTACCCTTGAGGTAAATGGTTGGGAGGCAAAATTATAAGCCCCTATCTTTCTTCGTGTCCAACTGAAACTTTGATACCATGAGTACCACGTGAGTTGTAACAATTGTGGAAAACAAAAGAGATGATTGAGTATGTGGATTTGCTTTACAAGCTGTTATTTGACTCTTTCTAATGTTATGATAAATTGCAATTGCTTCTATGACTATGGACTGTTGTTGGCTACTTCTTGGTAAGCTTTTTGATTCTTACTTTGCTTTGTGAAGGAATTGTTACTTTCCCATAAGAATCTTTACGACGTATTGTGGTTCTATGTGTGATCATGATGCCCTCATGTCCGTATTTTGTCATGTCGACACCTTCATCCCTAAACATGTGGACATGTTTATGGATCTTGGTTTTCGCTTGAGGACAAGCGAGGTCTAAGCTTGGGGGAGTTGATACGTCCATTTTGCATCATGCTTTCATGTTGATATTTATCTCTTTATGGACTATTATTATACTTTGTGGTACCATACTTGTACCTTTTCTCTCTTATTTTGCAAGGTTTATTTGAAGAGGGAGAATACCGGCAGCTAGGATTCTGGACTGGAAAAGGAGGAAGTCTGAGTCCTCTATTCTGCGCAACTCCAAATGCCCTGAAAGTCAACGTGGAATTTTTTGGGAATATATAAAAAATATTAGGTGAAAGAAGTGCCAGAGGGGAGCTGCCAGGGGCCCACAAGCTTGGTGGCCGCGGCCTGCCCCCCTAGCCGCTGCAACAGGGCTTGTGGGCACCCCGGTGGCCCACTGGCCCCCCTCTTCTGCTATATGAAGGGTTTCGTTCGGGAAAAAATCAGGGCGGAGCTTTTTCGTGGATTCTCCGCCGCCACGAGGCAGAACTTGAGCAGAACCAATCTAGAGCTCCGGCAGGACGATCCTGCTGGGGAAACTTCCCTCCCGAAGGGGTAAATCGTCGCCATCATCATCACCAACACTCCTCGCATCGGAGTGGACTCGTCTCCATCAACATCTTCATCAGCACCTTCTCATCTCCGAACCCTAGTTCATCACTTGTAACCAATCTCCGTCTCACGACTCCGATTGGTACTTGAAAGGTTGCTAGTACTGTTGATTACTCTTTGTAGTTGATGCTAGTTGGATTACTTGGTGGAAGAGTTTATGTTCAGATCCTTGATGCTACTCATTACACCTCTGATCATGATTATGATTATGCTTTGTGAGTAGTTCTTTTGTTCCTGAGGACATGGGATAAGTCATGCTAATAATATATATGTGAATTTGGTATTCGTTCGGTATTTTGATATGTTGTATATTGTTTTTCCTCTAGTGGTGTTATGTGAACGTCGACTACATAACACTTCACCATTATTTGGGCCTAGATGAAGGCATTGGGGAGTAGTAAGTAGATGATGGGTTGCTAGAGTGACAGAAGCTTAAACCCCAGTCTATCCGTTGCTTCGTAAGGGGCTGATTTGGATCCACTAGTTTAATGCTATGGTTAGACGTTGGCTTAATTCTTCTTTCGTAGTTGCGGATGCTTGCGAGAGGGGTTAATCATAAGTGGGATGCTTGTCCAAGTAAGGGCAGTACCCAAGCGCTGGTCCACCCACATGTCAAACTATGAAAGTAACAAACGCGAATCATATGAACATGATGAAACTAGCATGACAGAAATTCCCGTGTGTCCTCGGGAGTGTTTTTCCTCCTATAAGACTTTGTTCAGGCTTGTCCCTTGCTACAAAACGGATTGGGCCACTTTGCTGCACCGTTGCTACTACCTGTTACTTGTTACTTTTCACCTGCTTCGTTACACCATCACTTGTTACCTCTACTTTAAGTGCTTGCAGTTATTACCTTGCTGAAAACCGTTTATCAGAGCCTTCTGCTCCTAGTTGGGTTCGACACTCTTACTTATCGAAAGGACTACGATTGATCCCCTATACTTGTGGGTCATCACAAACCACCAACTTTTTAGGTACTTTGGTAAACTTAATTTCCATTTAGATTGGTGTCATATTACTGTATTATCACTTCTCCATGGCTCGTACCCCCCGATACTAACCATAGTTTTATCAAAATAAGTAATCAACACAACAAAAATAGAATCTGTCAAAAACTGAACGGTCTGTTGAAATCTGTATATTTCGTATACCTCTGCTATCCTAAAATTTCTGAAAAATTATGGAAATTAGGGAAAGTTGTACATAAATCAGCAGCAAAAAGAATCAACTCAAAATCTCTTTCTGGATAGGAATTAAAAATAATTTCGTGAGCACAAAGTTTCTGTCTTTTTCAGCATGATTAAACAACTATCACCAAAACTAATCATAAAGGTTCTAATTGGCACAAACACTAATTAAAACATAAAAAACACAATCATAACAGAATCATGATGGTGTGGACTCAACAAAACATAAAGTAAAAAAGCAAAAATTAATTTATTCATTGGGTTGCCTCCCAACAAGCGCTACCGTTTAACGCCCTTAGCTAGGCATAAGGCAATGGAATCAAGTATCGTCATCCTTAGTGCTCAAACCACTCATAGGGTGAACACTCAACATTTTAAGATCTTCTTCTCTCTTACTAGATGGTTCACCATTGTTTTTAGGAACATAAACAAGGTTAGTGGCCTTATTGCGGGCAAAATTTGGAGTGTTCTGAACAGCAGCAAAAGCGGAACCCAAGTTGGTTATGACATCCTCTAGTTTGCCAATTCTAGCGGAATCATGATCTAGTTTTTCGTTAACTATGGGTTCCTTCTCCTTTAAATTTTTCAAAGTCATTCCCACCTTGGATCCATATTGAGTGATTTGATTGTGGATCTTTTTATCCAAATTTTCAATGAGTTCTATCATAGCAACTTTATTTTCAATAATATCCAGTCTACGCATCACATGTTCCAAAGTTAAAGTAGTTCCATTAACCATGACTGGGGGTGAGCCTACCAAATTTATTAAAGCACCATAAGAATCAATGGTATGGCTACCCAAGAAATTTCCGCCTATGATGGTGTCAAGAACATGCCTATTCCAAGGGGAAATACCCACATAAACATTGCGAAGTAGAACGGTAGTAGATTCCTTACAAGTAGATCTATTCCGAGCATTGTAAATTCTATACCAAGCATGTTTTAAGTTTTCTCCCTCATTTCGTTTAAAATTAAGAACTTCCCTCTCGGGAGTAACGATTGTCGCGATAGGGCTAGCCATAACGATAAATCGACTAACCCACACAAGCAAACAGAAAGCAAGCAAAAGAAAGGGCGAACGAAAAAGGGAAATATTTTTGCAAAATTTTGTTTTTTTAGAAGTGGGGGAGAGGAAAACGAGAGGCAAATAGAAAATAATGGTGAAGTAGTATATGAGTTCTCCGGCAACATGGCGGCGTGGTGGCGGTTGTCGTGGTACTATTCCGGTAGGGCTACACCGAGCGCTACCAAAACCACAAACGGAGGAGAAAACGATCTAGGGAGAGAGAGAGAGGGCTGCCAAGGGCTTGGTCTGCCCTTTTGGGGAACCCCTCCCCTCTATATATAGGTGGAGGAGCATAGGGAATAGCCCCTCCAAGCCCTAGGGTACACCCAATGTGGAAGGACGTGGACTCCTAGTTATCCTCCTTCCTTTCCAACAATGGTGGACTTTCCACCTTTCCCAACTGCATGGGCCTTGAGGGACTTGTGCGCCTGGCCCATGAGGCAAGGGAGTCTCCCTTTGTCCCATGCAAACCCTTGGGACACGGTGGAAACCTTGGTGGACTTTTGTACTCCTCCGGAAGTTTCCGGAACTTCTAGAAGCTTGTGGGTACAATACTAGAAAAACCACAAACTTTCCTGGTAGCCAAAATATGACTTCCCATATATAAATCTTTACCTCCAGACCATTCCGGAGCTCCTCGAGAAGCCTGGGATCTCATCCGGGACTCCAAACAACCTTTGTTCACCAACACAATAGCTCAACTGTATCTATATCGTAACTGAGTATTAACTCTGCACACCGTGCGGGTTTGAGAACTATGCAAACATGACCGAGACACCTCTACGGTCAATAACCAATAGCAGGACCTAGATGCCCATATTGGTTCATACATATTCTACAAAGATCTTTATCGGTCGAACCAAGATGTTAAGGATTCAGTTAATCCCGTATGGAGTTCCCTTTGCCCATCGATATGTTACTTGCCCGAGATTCGATCATCGGTATCTCCATACCTAGTTCTATTTCGTTACCGGCAAGTCCCTTTACTCGTTCTGTAATACAAGATCCCATGACTAACTCCTTATTCACATTGCTTGCAAGCTTACTATGACGTTGGATTACTGAGTGGGCCCCGAGATACCTCACCGTCATACGGAGTGACAAA
Organism: Hordeum vulgare subsp. vulgare; assembly: GCF_904849725.1. Classification (NCBI taxonomy): domain Eukaryota; kingdom Viridiplantae; phylum Streptophyta; class Magnoliopsida; order Poales; family Poaceae; genus Hordeum; species Hordeum vulgare. The sequence continues at coordinate 400,187,209 of NC_058524.1, read as the reverse complement.
TTCCTGTCTTGATTCATGCCAACTCCACACACACCCTCGGATATACTTGTAGAGCATCTTTATAGTAACCCAGTTATGTTGTGACATTTGATACACACAAGGAATTCCTCTGGTGTCAGTGAGTTGCTGATGACCCACAAGTGTAGAGGATCAATCGTAGTCCTTTCGATAAGTAAGAGTGTCGAACCCAACAAGGAGAAGAAGGCTCTGATAAACGGTTTTCAGCAAGGTAATAACTGCAAGCACTGAAAGTAGCGGTAACAACTGATGGTGTAGTGAGGTGAAACGTAGCAGGTGAAAAGTAACAAGTAACAAGTAGTAGCAACGGTGCAGCAAAGTGGCCCAATCCCTTTTGTAGCAAGGGACAAGCCTGAACAAAGTCTTATAAGAGGAAAAACGCTCCCGAGGACACACGGGAATTTCTGTCATGCTAGTTTCATCATGTTCATATGATTCGCGTTCGTTACTTTGATAGTATGATATGTGGGTGGACCGGCGCTTGGGTACTTCCCTTACTTGGACAAGCATCCCACTTATGATTAACCCCTCTCGCAAGTATCCACAACTACGAAAGAAGAATTAACACAACGTCTAACCATAGCATTAAACTAGTGGATCCAAATCAGCCCCTTACGAAGCAACGCATAGACTGGGGTTTAAGCTTCTGTCACTCTAGCAACCCATCATCTACTTACTACTCCCCAATGCCTTCCTCCAGGCCCAAATATGGTGAAGTGTTATATTGTCGACGTTCACATAACACCACTAGAGGAAAAGACAACATACATCATATAAAAATACCGAACAAATACCAAATTCACATGACTATTATCAGCATGACTTATCCCATGTCTTCAGGAACAAAAGTAACTACTCACAAAGCATCATCATAATCATGATCAGAGGTGTAATGAGTAGCATCAAGGATCTGAACACAAACTCTTCCACCAAGTAATCCAACTAGCATCAACTACAAAGAGTAATCAACACTACTAGCAACCTTACAAGTACCAATCGGAGTCGCGAGACGGAGATTGGTTACAAGAGATGAACTAGGGTTTGGAGAGGAGATGGTGCTGATGAAGATGTTGATGGAGATGACTCCCCTCTGACGAGAGGATTGTTGGTGATGACGAAGGCGATGATTTCCCCCTCAGGGAGGGAAGTTTCCTCGGCAGGATCATCCTTCCGGAGCTCTATATTGGTTCTGTTCAAGTTCCGCCTCGTGGCGGAGAAGAATCAACGAAAAAGCTCCACCCTGATTTTTTCTCGAATAAAACCCTTCATATAGCAAAAGAGGGGGGCCAGTGGGCCACCAGGGTGCCCACAAGCCCTGTTGCCGCGGCCAGGGGGGTAGGCCGCGGCAACCAGGCTTGTGGGCCCCTGGCAGCTCCCCTCTGACACTTCTTTCGCCCAGTAGTTTTTATATATTCCCGAAAAATTCCACGTTGATCTTCAGGGCATTTGGAGTTGCGCAGAATAGAGACCTCAGACTTGCTCCTTTCCTAGTCCATAATTCCAGTTGCCGGTAATCTCCCTCTTCAAATAAACCTTGCAAAATAAGAGAGAAAAGGCATAAGTATGGTACCACAAAGTATAATAACAGTCCATAAAGCGATAAATATCAACATGAAAGCATGATGCAAAATGGACGTATCAACTCCCCCAAGCTTAGACCTCGCTTGTCCTCAAGCGGAAACCAAGACCCAAAACATGTCCACATGTTTAGGGATGAAGGTGACGATAAAACATAATACGGATATGAGGGCATCATGATCACACATGGAACAACAATACATCATAGAGATTCTTATGGGAAAGTAACAATTTCTTCACAAAGCAAAGTATGAAATAAAAACCTTACCTAGAAGTAGCCAACAACAATTCATAGTCATTGAAGCAATTGCAATTTATCATATCATCAGAAAGAGTCAAATAAGAGCTTGTAAAGCAAATCCACATACTCAATCATCTCTTTTGTTTTCCACAATTGTTACAACTCACGTGGTACTCATGGTATCAAAGTTTCAGTTAGACACAGAGAAAGATAGGGGCTTATAGTTGTGCCTCCCAACCATTTACCTCAAGGGTAAGGTCAACAATAATAAAGCGTAAGTACTCATCTCCAAGTTGATATATGAATATAGATCTTTCCCAAGCATATGACGGTTGCCAAGATAAAGGCGAAATAAGGAATTGGTGAAGATCACCATGACTCTTACAAGGGCAAAAAGTAAAGGTACAAGATAGGCCCTTCGCTGAGGGAAGCAGAGGTTGTCATGCGCTTTTGAGGTTTGGATGCGTGTCCTCTTAGTGCGGAGGAACGTCACTTTATATTGCCCCCTGTGATAAATAACTTTATTATGCAGTCTGTCGCTTTTATGTCTTCCTCATCACAGGTTCGTATAAAGCTTATTTTCCACACACTAATAGATCATACATATTAGAGAGCAATTTTTATTGCTTGCACGGATGACAACTTACTTGAGGGATCTTATTCAATCCATAGGTAGGTATGGTGGACACTCATGGAAACACTGGGTTGAAGGTTTATGGATGCACAAGTAGTATCTCTACTTGGTGCGGGAGTTTTGGCTAATATGAGGTGGAAGCAATCGTCACATGATAAGGGATCTCTAATCATATAACATTGTTTGGAACCAAGCAAACACAATTCATTATGTTGCCTTCCTTGTCCAACATCTACTTCTAAGCATGTAATAGTTTGGTGAGTGCTCACGATTATAGAAGATGTCTAAGATGGTATATTTATACGTGAACCTCTCTTTCCTTATTACTTCTTATTAATTGCAACAATGACTAAGGTCTATGTTGGTCTACTCTCAACAAGTTTCAATCATCATACTTGTTATATCTGAAGCTATCACTTTCCATAAGATCATCTCATGATCTTTCATGCTATCATTCTTTTCATAATTTTGATCACTTAGAGAGAAGAAGCCATCTAGCTATTGGCTATGGACCCGAAGGTCTGTGGTGAACTACTCACGCATCATCGGAGAGGCAATGGTGTTGATGAAGAAGCACTCCGTGTCTGAATCTCGCTCCGACAGGGCACCAGAACGGTCCCCAGATGGGATCTCGCGGAGACAGAAGCTTGCGGCGGCGGAAAAGTATTTTCGTGGATCTCTTTGTTGGTTTTGGAATTTTTGGGAATTTATAGGCAAAAGAGGTAGGGCAGAGGAGGCAAGGGGGCCCACAAGCCTGCTAGGCGTCCCCCTAGGGCACGCCAAGGGGGCTCGTGACCTCCCACGAGACCTCCTGCCTTGGTTCTCAAGTCTTCTGGGTATCTTCTGTTATGGAAAAAATCATCCCGCATGTTTTATTCCGTTTGGACTCTGTTTAATATTCTTTTCTAAAAAAGGTCAAAAACACAGAAAAAACAGAAACTGGCACTAGGCACTGAGTTAATAGGTTAGTCCCAAAAATGATATAAAATGGCATATAAATGCATGTAAAGCATCCCCAGTTGATAATATAATAGCATTGAACAATCAAAAATTATAAATACGTTGGAGACATATCAGGCTCCACTTGGAACTACTCCAAATAACTGCCCCACTATAAGAATCAGGTTTGCTACTCAGAGTCATCCAGATTGGTGTCAAAGCTTGCATCGACGTAACCCTTTACGACGAATTCTTTGATCACCTCCATAATCAAGAAACATTTCCTTAGTACTACAGTCACTAAGGATAACTTTGACCGATGTCCAGTGATCCACTCCTGGATCACTCTTGTACCCTTTGACAGACTCATGGCAAGGCACACAAGGTGCGGTACACAGCATGGCATACTATAGAGCCTACGACTAAGGCATATGGGACAACCAGCCTATAGATAAGGCATGGGGGACGACCTTCATGCCTTTCTCTTTATTTTGCCATGGTTGAGCTTTGAGTCTTAATCAAACTCACACCTTACAATACAGTCAAGAAGTCCTTCTTTGACGGATCCATTTTGAACTCCTTCAAAATCTTGTCAAGGTATGTATTTATTGAAAGCTTTATCAAGTGTCCTGAAGTATCTCTATAGATCTTGATGCCCAATATTTTAAGTATCTTCATCAAAGTTTTCCTTTGAAAAACTTCTTTCAAACAACCCTTTATGCTTTCCACAATTATGCATCATTTCTGATCAACAATATGCCAACCACATATACTTATCAGAAATTCTACAGTGCTCCCACTCAGTTTCTTGTAAATACAAGTTTCTTCATAAACTCTGTACAAACCAAGAGCTTTGATCACTCATGAAAGTGCTTATTCCAACTGCGAGATGCTTGTACCAGTCCATAAATGGATCGCTAGAGCTCGCATGCCTTTTAGCATCCTTAGGATCGACAAAACCTTCTGGTTGTATCACATACAACCTTTCCTCAAGGAAACCGTTATGGAAACGATGTTTTGACATCCATTTGCTAGATATCATAATTGAAAAATGCAACAACTGCTAACATAATTCCAACAGACTTTAGCATCTCTATGGGTGAGAAAGTCTCATCGTAGTCAACTCCATGAACTTATCCGAAAACTCTTTGTGACAGGTCGAGCTTTATAAATGGTGACATTTACGATCATCGTTTGTCTTGTACTTATTATCCTTACGGCCATCATGTAATTATTCCAAAGTCCACACTTTGTTTTCATACTCCTATTTCAGATTTCATGGCCTCCAGCCATTTGTCGGAATCCGGGCCCACCATTGCTTCTTCATAGCTCGTAGGTTCATTGTTGTCCAACAACATGACCTCCAAGACATGGTTGATGTACCACTCTAGAGTAGTACGTGTCCTTGTTGACCTATGATGTTTGGTAGTAACTTGATATGAAGCTTCATGATCACCATCATTAGGTACCTCTTCAACTGGTGTAGGCGCCAGAGGAACATCTTCGTGCACCTGGCTACTCTCTACTTGAAGTGATGGTTCGGTAACCTCATCAAGTTCCACCATCCTGCCACTCAATTCTTTCGAGAGAAACTCCTTCTCAAGAAATGACCCGTTCTTAGAAACAAGCACTTTGCCTTCGGATCTAAGATAGGAGGTATACCCAATTGTTTCCTTTGGGTATCCTATGAAGATCCATTTATCCTCTTTGGGTTCAAGCTTATTAGGCTGAAGCCTTTTTACATAAGCATTGCAGACAACTTAGGTTTCTTGCCAAACCATAGTTCACACGGCGTCATCTCAATAGAATTATATGGTGCCCTATTTAAAGTGAACGTGGTTGTCTCTAATGCCTAACCCAAAAATTATAGTGGCAAATTGATAAGATACAACATAGTACACACCATATCCAATAGGGCATGACTATGACATACAGACACACCATCACACCATGGTGCTCCAGGTGGCATGAGTTGTGAAACAATTTCCACATTGTCTTAAATGTATACCAAACTCGTAACTCATATATTCACCTCCACGATCACATCGTAGACATTTTATCCCCTTGTCGCAATGATATTCAACTTCACTCAGAAATTGCTTGAACTTTTCAACATTCCAAACTTGTGATTCGTCAAATAAATATACCCTTATCTACTCAAAACATCTCTGAAGTAAGATAATAATGATATCCACTGCATGCTTCAACACTCATTGGACCGCATACATCAAAATGTATTATTTCCAGTAAGTCACTTGCCCGTTCCATCTCACTGGAAAATGAGGTCTTCAGTCATATTGCCCATGTGGCATCGTTCGCATGTCTCAAGCAATTCAAAATTGAGTGAGTCCAAAGATCTATCAGCAAGGAGTTTGTTCATGCGTTTACACCAATAGGCATGGTTCACATGTCTCAAATGATCAAAAATCGAGGGAGTCCACAGATCCATCAGCATGGAGTTTCCTCATGCGTTTTACACCAATATGAACTAAGCGGCAGTGCCACAAGTAAGTGGTACTATCATTACTAAGTTTATATCTTTTCGCATCAATTCTATGAATGTGTGTATCACTACGATCGATGTTTAATAAACCATTCACATTGGCTGCATGATCATAAAATATATTATTAATGTAAAAAAATAACCCACTATTCTCTAACTTACGTGAATAATCGTCTCGCAATAAACAAAATCAATATAATGTTCATGCTCAATGGAGACACCAAATAACATTTATTTAGGTTTACCACTAATCCTGAAGATAGGTGGAGCGTGTGATGGTGATCACATCAACCTTGGAAACACTTCCAACAAACATCGACACCTCGCCCTTAGCTAGTCTTTGTTTATTCCATAACTCTTGTTTCTAGTTACTAATATTAGCAACTGAACCGGTATCAAATACCCAGGAGCTACAACGAGCACTAGTAAGGCACACGTCAATACCATGTATATCAAATATACTTTTGTTGACATTGCCAGCCTCTTTATCTGCCAAGCATCTCGGGTAGTTCCACTCCGAGTGACAGTTCCCCTCACAATAACAACACTTAGTCTCGGGTTTGTGTTCAACCTTGGGTTTCTTCACTGAAGCGACAACTAGCTTGCCATTCTCGAAGTTTCCCTTCTTGCCCTTGCCCTTCTTGAAACTAGTGGTTTTACTGACCATCAACACTTGATGCTCCTTCTTGATTTCTACCTTTGTGGTGTAAAACATCGTGGATAGCTCATGGATCATCATCTCCATCCTTGACATGTTATAGTTCATCACCGAAACTCGAGTAGCTTGGTGGGAGTGACTTGGAGAACTATATCAATCACTATATCATCTCAAAAATTAACTCCCACTTGATTCAAGCGATTGCAACACCTAGACAATCTCAGCACATGATCACCGATTGAGCTATTCTCCTTCATCTTGCAGACAAACAATCTTGTTGGAGGTCTCATAACTCTCAACACGGACACGAGCCTGAAATCCCAATTTCAGATCTTGGAACATCTCATATGCTCTGTTACGTTCAAAACGTTTTTGAGCCTCAATTCTAAGTCATAAATCATGATGCACTGAACTATCAAGTAGTCATCAAAATATGCATGTATCATGTTCTTAACACCCACAGGCGACGTTTGAGGGGGGTGCTGCACCGAGCGGCGCATCAAGGACATAAGCCTTCTGTGCATCAACTAAGGACAATCCTCAGATCAGGGACCTAGTCCGCATAATTGCTACCATCGTCTTTCAACTTAGTTTTCTCTAGGAACGTGTTGAAAATACAAGGGGAGATACAGCGCGAGCTACTGATCTACAACATATTTTGCAAATACAACTTAGACTATGTACATGATAATGAGTTCATTTAATCATATTACTTAAGAACTTTCACTCAAATTAATATCCCTTAGGTTGTTCGAGTTCAACATGATCCAAATCCCCGAACCCAAGTCCATTCATCACGTGAGATGAGGTGGTTTCAAAGGTGAACATCTCCATGTTGATAATATCTACTATATGACTCATGTTCGAGCTATCGGTGTCGGGACCCCGATCCTAAGCCATAGGAATCCAGCCTGTAACACATTGCATCCCTTTGCGGTCTCACGCACGGTTAACTCCACGGCTGCAGCCTTACCTTAGCCGGGACCGTTTGCGTCTTTTGACTCACGTATGCAATAGTGTCCCTAGCATTTCAATGTCAAAGAACCCGGATCGACAAGTCTAGTCATAAACCAAAGTGGCAGTACCGCAGAGGGACAGGCATACATGACCCAACAAAGCAGGTGTCAGTCACCAGCGAGTGTAGACGAGTCATAGCAAGCTACAAGGACTCCATTACATCGCGTGACATTTCCCCAAAGGGGACAGACACATCAGCTAAGAAGGACACATGCCGGTCAACCAATGTGTCCGGAGCAGTAGCGAGCTACCATGGCTTGTTGGATCACAAAGGGGCATTTCCCTGTAAGGAGTGCTACTAAAATTCACGACTAGGTAATCGAACCCCATACATATCAAGTACGACACACGTACGCATGGCATACCGATATGTATAGATACATCGAGGGCATCACAACATAACCATAAACATACAAGCTTTATTTAAGAGGCTCGGAAGAGCCACACACATAATATTACACAGTAAGGGTCTCACAACCCATAATAGCAGTCATTCAGTTACAAGCCAGCGGAAGTGTTTAAAACTGTCTGAGTACAGACAGGTGCAACTAGAAGGCACACGGCCTGACTATACTACAGACCCAACCTGGGGCCAGATCGTAGCTGGGACACCAGCTACTCGTCGTCGTCGATGTCTATGAAGAACCCACTCTTAGGGTCATTAGCAACCTCTGCAACATTTATTAAGCAAACATGAGTACGGAGGTACTCAGCAAGACTTTAGGATAACTAACTAATCATGCAATGTATCAACAAGGTATGGTGGGGTTTCATGCAGAGAGCCAGCATTTGACTCGTGGCTAGACAACTTGCATTTTTAAATAATTTTTGACAATTTGATTTCTCGCACACGAGTCCACTAACACCACAACAATACACCATCGTGGAATCATTCCGTCTCCATACGGAAATGCCGTCCACGACACTCACGCTTATCTTGACAATTTTATGAGTAGCCATTTAAGTTATCTATGAACAACATATGTCTCCAAGTAGTCCATATCCGCGGACGCGGCTATTCGAATAGATCATAACCCTGCAGGGGTGTACTTCGTCACACACGCTCTCGCCACTTATCACCATGTGCACGTCATGCACCTCGGCAACCTTCAAGAGAAAGCCCAGCGAGGGAGTCGGCCACGACCGTTAATCACACTAGTACCTAGGCCAGGTTTATCGCCTATCTGAGAGTATCCCGTACAGAAGTCCGGCCGAGGTTTCCGTCATGGCCCCAAACGAAGTGCGCAGGGTTCCCAAGCCCACCGTCCGGGTGCCACTTGGTACACCGTGCCACTGCCTACCGCATCATAGCCCACCTCTCAGGTCAGCACCATGCACGGCCTCCAGCATGACTATAAACACCAGAAACTACTTGCAACTCCTGGACCGAGTACCAAGCGATTAATAAGTCGAGCGGGGTCATATTTCAGGGCCCAACATGTGGTAGTATGTCGTCTTGGATTACATACACGGAACTCAGTTCCTAACGACGGTTCCAATGAAACAACCCGCCATGTACTCCTACACAGCCTTTCACCGGTGCCTTTACCAAATCAGGTTCAACACACAACCTTTGCTTACCGAACACATTCTCACAATTCTGTTCACCTCCCAGATGACAGACCATACAAAACTCTAAGCATAGCATGCATAGCAGGATAAGGCACATCATGGCTCAAGCAACTACCAGGTATGCTAGGTTGCAAGGTTCAGCTATTTACTGTGACAAGGATAGGTCATCCAAAGGAAGTGGGTTCAACTAACGTGGCAAAAGCATTTGAAGGATTTGATCCTAATGCAATAAGTAAGTGCAGGAGCATGAACATGGGATTTATCGGGATGATCAAAAATGGTTGCTTGCCTTGTTGCTCAGAGGAGTGACAATATCCGTTAGACGGATATTCAGTGGAATCCGGGGGAGCGGAGCCTACGGAAAGGAATGACAACAACCAATATCACACATATGCAATCAAGATGGTGCATGAGCATGGCATGAGAAAACAAGATGGTAAATTATTATAGCTAACATGTATTAGGTTTGAAGTTGATTTGAATCAAGTTCAAATACCACTTCAAACGAGGTATTCTCAGATACCATTTTAATTGATTCGACCTGATGCTCAGATCAACTTGATGTTAACATGCATGGGATGACATGTTAGGTTGCTGGTTTGTAGTTAGGACAGTGTTTGATCATGTCATTTATAGTGAAATTTAAATATTTTCCAAATTCCATCCACAAAGTATTTATAAGAATTAACTTATTCATTAATCTACATGTTTGGGTTCTGTAACATTTTCAAACATGTTTGAAAATGACATATTCAGATTCCTTGAATTTTTCTGATACTTTTTCACATATAAATAATTTCCATTGGAGTTACAGATTAATTTCTATGAATTTTAGAAGTTTTAAACATTTCTGGAATTATTTTTATACTGGAAAACCCCTTTATTGCGTCAGCCTAACATCAGCAGGTTAACTGACCTGTTCAGGTCAAACCTGACAGGGGGGGACCCACGGTCAGCGTCTCAGGGGCTAATCTCACGCTGACCAGCCCCTAACTGAGTTTGACTTGGCCTTGGGCCCACTGTCAGTGAGTGATTAGACTTTAAACTACTGGGTTAGGTTGGCCACGTAGGCCCCCACCGGAATATGGCCGGCGGCGACCACGGGCGTGGCGGAGGGCTCGCCGGAGAGAGCTGAGCGGCGCTACGGCTGTCGGTTTTGGGCGCAGAATAGTGCTACAGGCAGCTAATGAAATGCCGCATCTAAAGGGAGTGGAGCTGGACCCGGTGGTCACCGGATTCCACGCCGGCGATGAGGTCAGCGGCGGCTGCAGCTCGGGCATCGGCGGGAGTGCTGATGCAGGGGACTAGCGAGCTGCAAGAGAGGCCCTACACCATCTACAGAGCTCGAGGAGCTCATTCCTGAGCTCGGCCTCGTGAGCTGAGTACCGCAACGACGGCAATGACATGGCCGGCAACGAGGTCCTTCGGGCTCCGGCGGCTAACGTGGTTAAAGGAGGGGGAAAGCCTCGGGAAGAGGGGGAACAGGAAGAGGAGCTCACGGCGGATCTTGTGAGGCTGCCGGCAAGGTCAGGGAGGACCGGGAGACGACGGATCGACGGCGACCGGAGCTTCGGGGAGAGAGAGATCCGAGAGGGGAAAAGGGGATCGAGGCTTAGGGGAGAGGATAGAGCCGCCGGGAGGAGGATAAGAAGGCGCAGGCGTCGCGCTGGCGCTCCTGGAGGCCTCCAACAGCGGGCAGGCAGGTAGGAGGTGGCCGGGCTCGGCCGCCATGCTCATCTTCTCCCCTGCCTACTGGCAGGAGGAGGAAGATGACCGGGGAGCCCCTAGTGGGCTGGACCGGCGACAGGTAAGGTTTTTCGTCTTTTCTTTCTCTTTTCTTTTCTGTTTTGACAACTATTTATTTGCTATTTATTTCAGCTCCCAAAATAGTTTGTAAAAACTATTTTGAACACACCAAAATATTAGTTGGAATGTATCCAATCATTCCTAAAGTTTTCAACATTTTTGAAAACTTAAAGTTTCTGATTTCAAATTTAAAACTTGAAAATAGTAGCTTTTGCATTTATTTAAAATGCCAAGAGTATAAAATAAATGGTTTCCTTTATTGCATATTTGTTTTCAAGAATTATCAGAAAGATTGAACTTTTCATGAGGCCATTTTGGGTTCATTGATTTTAACTAGTTTTGGAATTTCCCTTAATTTGAGAAGTGGCTAGGGTTTGTTGAATTTTCCTTCAGCACTTACTTTGTTCTTGTTGAAAATTTCCTAGATGCAATGCAAAGAAAACATGAGCACAAAGCTAACTTGATTAAGGTGTCAGGGATGTGACAACTCACCCCCACTCAAAAGAATCTCGTCCCGAGATTTAGAAGTCGTTGGAAATAACGCAGGATACTCAAGTCGGAGCCGATCTTCTCTTTCCCAAGTTGCCTCCTTTTCAGAATGATTTGACCATTGAACTTTAAGAAACTTGAGGTTTCGACGTCGAGTGGTACGCTCAGCTTGATCAAGAATACGCACGGGGTATTCTCGGTATGAAAGGTTAGCTTGGAGATCAAGCGTTTCGTGGTCCACTTCACGGATAGGATCCGAAAAGCAACACCTGAGTTGCGAGACGTGGAAGACATCATGAACCTTGGAAAGATGCGGGGGAAGTTCCAACTGGTAGGCAACTTCTCCTCGTTTGGCAAGAATGCGAAAAGGACAAATGTAACGAGGAGCCAACTTGCCCTTGATACCGAATCGATGGGTACCCTTCAAAGGTGTAACCCGAAGGTAAGCCTTCTCGTCAACTTCAAAGGTCACAACCTTATGATGACGATCATATTGGCTCTTTTGACGAGACTGGGCTGTTTTCAACTTTTCACGAATAATGCGAACCTGCTCTTCTGCATCCTGGATCATATCTGGGCCAAAGAGTTGCCTCTCTCCGGTTTCTGACCAATTAAGAGGTGTTCGACATCTTCGTCCATAGAGAACTTCAAAAGGAGCTTTGCCCAAGCTTGATTGATAACTATTGTTATAAGCTAATTCGGCGAATGGAAGGCACTTCTCCCAATTCATACCGAACGATATAACACAAGCTCGGAGCATATCTTCTAGGATTTGATTCACTCTTTCTACTTGACCACTTGATTGTGGATGGAAAGCAGTGCTAAAAGATAGGTGAGTCCCCATGGAATTCTGAAAACTTTCCTAGAAGCGGGAAGTAAAGATACTCCCATGGTCCGAGTTAATCTCCAGGGGAACACCATGAAGAGACACTATTCGAGAAATATATAACTCTGCTAGCTGGCTAGCTGTGATACTCTCACGAACGGGAAGAAAATGAGCCACTTTGGAAAGACGGTCAATGACCACAAAGATAGCATTATTACCTTTCTTGGTCTTGGGAAATCCGGTAATGAAATCCATGCTAACTTTATCCCATTTCCCTTCAGGAATAGCTAGAGGTTGAAGGGTGCCTGCAGGCCTTTGATGTCCTGCCTTAACTCGACGACAAACGTCGCAGTAAGCAACGAACTCAGCAATTTCTCTCTTCATCCTAGTCCACCAGAACCTCTGGCGTAGGTCCTGATACATGTTAGTGCTACCGGGATGAATGGTGAGAGGAGAATCATGAGCCTCCTTAAGGATCAATTGCCGCAGACGTTTGCTCTTAGAAACCACTAAACGGTTCTGGAAGAACACAACACCTTGATCGTTCATGGAAAATTCATTAGCGTTTCCGCTAAAAATATTCTCCTTGATCCGTGATATACCCTTGTCACGCTTTTGGCCAGCTATAATTTGATCCTTAAGGGTAGGCTTCGCCACCAGGGTAGAAAGGAATCCTTGAGGAACAATATGAAGATTCAACTTCCGAAAATCCTCATAGAGATGTGGTTGACCTTGTTGTAGCATCAAATTGTTACAATAAGATTTACGAGTTAGTGCATCGGCCATAACATTGGCCTTCCCCGGGGTGTAAGTTATCCCTAGGTCGTAATCCGAGATCAACTCAACCCACCGTCTTTGCCTGAGATTCAAATCCGGCTGGGTGAAGATGTATCTCAGACTTTGGTGATCGGTGAATATTTCGCAACGATTACCCAGAAGGTAATGTCGCCAGGTTTTTAGTGCATGGACCACAGCTGCAAGCTCAAGGTCATGTGTGGGATAATTATCCTCATGTGGACGCAACTGTCGAGATGCGTATGCGATCACATGACGATCTTGCATGAGAATGCAACATAATCCTTGTCGCGAGGCGTCGCAATAGATAACAAAGTCCTTAGAAAAATCTGGTGGTAGCAACACAGGTGCGGAAGTCAGGCGTCTTTTCAGTTCCTGAAAACTATGCTCACACTGTGGTGTCCACTCGAACTTTTTATACTTCTTGAGGAGTTCAGTTAGAGGCATTGCAACCTTGGAGAAATTCTCGACAAAGCGGCGACAATAGCTCGCTCGACCAAGAAAACTCCTAACTTGCTTAACCGGTTCAGGTTGAGTCCAACCAAGGACAGCTTGAACTCTCTCGGGATTGACAGCAATACTCGTACCAGAGATTACGTGACGTAGATAGGTCACTTCTGGTAACCAAAATTCACATTTTGAAAACTTGGCATAAAGGCGATGCTCTCGAAGTTTCATCAATACCAGCCTTAGATGCTCGGCATGTTCTTGTTCGTTCTTCGAGTAGATGAGAATATCATCGAGGTATACCACGATGACTTTATACAAATACTCCATGAAGATTGAATTCATCAAACGAGAGAAGGTGGCTGGGGCATTGGTTAAACCGAAGGACATGACGGTGTACTCATATTGGCCATATCGAGTAACAAAAGCCGTTTTTGGAATGTCCCCGTTCTTGATCTTGATTTGATGGTATCCCAACCTCAAATCCATTTTGGAGAAGATTGAGGATCCAGCGAGCTGATCGTACAGGTCGTTGATCCCGGGGAGCGGATACTTGTTCTTTATGGTGACCAGATTAACTGGTCGGTAATCTACGACCATCCGATCCGTTCCGTCTTTCTTCTTGACGAAGAGGACGGGGCAAGCCCAAGGAGAAGAGCTAGGACGAATGAAACCTTTATTCAAGGCCTCATCTAGTTGCTTCTTAAGTTCGGCTAGCTCTAGGGGTGCCATCTTATATGGTCTTCTGTCTATTGGGACGGTTCCCGGAACAAGATCTATCACAAACTCTACATCTCTGTCAGGTGGAATTCCTGGCAGTTCCTCTGGAAAAACATCCAGGAATTCACAGACTACCGGAATGTCTTCAAGTTCCGGAACAGGGCTGGCATTTAGGGAATAGAGTTGGCATTTGTCAACTCGAGTGGAGACATTTACTATCTCACCCGAGGGATGGGTAAGCTGGACCTTTCTAGAATAACTATCAATCTTGGCATAGTGAGCTTGTTGGGGAACGTCGCATGGGAAACAAAAAATTTCCTACGCGCACGAAGACCTATCATGGTGATGTCCATCTACGAGAGGGGATGAGTGATCTACGTACCCTTGTAGATCGTACAGCAGAAGCGTTAGAGAACGCGGTTGATGTAGTGGAACGTCCTCACGTCCCTCGATCCGCCCCGCGAACAATCCCGTGATCAGTCCCACGATCTAGTACCGAACGGACGGCACCTCCGCGTTCAGCACACGTACAGCTTGACGATGATCTCGTCCTTCTTGATCCAGCAAGAGATATGGAGAGGTAGAAGATTTCTCCGGCAGCGTGACGGCGCTCCGGAGGTTGGTGATGACCTTGTCTCAGCAGGGCTCCGCCCGAGCTCCGCAGAAACGCGATCTAGAGGAAAAACCGTGGAGGTATGTGGTCGGGCAGCCGTGAGAAAGTCGTCTCAAATCAGCCCTAATTGCTCCATATATATAGGAGGAGGGAGGGGGGCCTTGCCTTGGGGTCCAAGGACGCCCAAGGAGTCGGCCGAGCCAAGGGGGGGAGGACTCCCCCCCCCAAACCGAGTTGGACTTGGTTTGGTGTGAGGAGTCCCCCTCCCTTCCCACCTCCTTCCCTTTTTTTTTCCTCTTGATTTTTCTTCTCTTGGCGCATTGGGCACTTGTGGGCTGTCCCACCAGCCCACTAAGGGCTGGTGTGGCTCCCCCAATTCCTATGCGCTTCCCCGGGGTGGGTTGCCCCCCCGGTGAACTCCCGGAACCCATTCGTCATTCCCTGTACATTCCCGGTAACTCCGAAAACCTTTCGGTAATCAAATGAGGTCATCCTATATATCAATCTTCGTTTCCGGACCATTCCGGAAACCCTCGTGACGTCCGTGATCTCATCCGGGACTCCGAACAACATTCGGTAACCAACCATATAACTCAAATACGCATAAAACAACGTCGAACCTTAAGTGTGCAGACCCTGCGGGTTCGAGAACTATATAGACATGACCCAAGAGACTCCTCGGTCAATATCCAATAGCGGGACCTGGATGCCCATATTGGATCCTACATATTCTACGAAGATCTTATCGTTTGAACCTCAGTGCCAAGGATTCGTATAATCCCGTATGTCATTCCCTTTGTCCTTCGGTATGTTACTTGCCCGAGATTCGATCGTCAGTATCCGCATACCTATTTCAATCTCGTTTACCGGCAAGTCTCTTTACTCGTTCTGTAATACAAGATCCCGCAACTTACACTAAGTTACATTGCTTGCAAGGCTTGTGTGTGATGTTGCATTACCGAGTGGGCCCCGAGATACCTCTCCGTCACACGGAGTGACAAATCCCAGTCTTGATCCATACTAACTCAACTAACACCTTCGGAGATACCTGTAGAGCATCTTTATAGTCACCCAGTTACGTTGCGACGTTTGATACACACAAAGCATTCCTCCGGTGTTAGTAAGTTATATGATCTCATTGTCATAGGAATAAATACTTGACACGCAGAAAACAGTAGCAACAAAATGACACGATCAACATGCTACGTCTATTAGTTTGGGTCTAGTCCATCACGTGATTCTCCCAATGACGTGATTCAGTTATCAAGCAACAACACCTTGTTCATAATCAGAAGACACTGACTATCATTGATCAACTGGCTAGCCGACTAGAGGCATGCTAGGGACGGTGTTTTGTCTATGTATCCACACATGTAAATGAGTCTTCATTCAATACAATTATAGCATGGATAATAAACTCTTATCTTGATACAGGAATTATAATAATAACTATACATTGATTATTGCCTCTAGGGCATAATTCCAACAGTCTCCCACTTGCACTAGAGTCAATAATCTAGCCCTCACATCACCATGTGAATTACATTGTAATATATCTAACACCCATACAGTTCTGGTGTCGATCATGTTTTGGCCGTGGAAGAGGTTTAGTCAGCGGGTCTGCTACATTCAGATCCGTGTGCACTTTGCATATATTTACGTCCTCCTCCTCGACGTAGTCGCGGATGAGGTTGAAGCGTCGTTTGATGTGTCTGGTCTTCTTGTGAAACCTTGGTTCCTTTGCTAAGGCAATGGCACCAGTGTTGTCACAGAACAAGGTTATTGGATCCAGTGCACTTGGCACCACTCCAAGATCCGTCATGAACTGCTTCATCCAGACACCCTCCTTAGCCGCCTCCGAGGCAGCCATGTACTCCGCTTCACATGTAGAATCTGCTACGACGCTTTGTTTGGAACTGCACCAGCTTACTGCACCCCCATTAAGAATAAATACGTATCCGGTTTGCGACTTAGAGTCGTCCGGATCTGTGTCAAAGCTTGCATCGACGTAACCCCTTACGGCGAGCTCTTCGTCACCTCCATACACGAGAAACATCTCCTTAGTCCTTTTCAGGTACTTCAGGATATTCTTGACCGCTGTCCAGTGATCCACTCCTGGATTACTCTGGAACCTACCTGCCATACTTATGGCCAGGCTTACATCCGGTCTAGTGCGCAGCATTGCATACATGATAGAACCTATGGCTGAAGCATAGGGGACGGAGCGCATATGCTCTCTATCTTCATCAGTTGCTGGGCACTGAGTCTTACTCAATCTCGTACCTTGTAAAACTGGCAAGAACCCTTTCTTGGACTGTTCCATTTTGAACCTCTTCAAAACTTTATCAAGGTATGTGCTTTGTGAAAGTCCTATCAGGCGTTTTGATCTATCCCTATAGATCTTAATGCCTAGAATGTAAGTAGCTTCTCCGAGGTCCTTCATAGAGAAACTTTTATTCAAGTAACCTTTTATGCTCTCCAAAAGCTCTACGTTGTTTCCAATCAGTAATATGTCATCCACATATAATATTAGAAACGCCACAGAGCTCCCACTCACTTTCTTGTAAATACAAGATTCTCCAACCACTTGTATAAACCCAAATGCTTTGATCACCTCATCAAAGCGTTTGTTGCAACTCCGAGATGCTTGCACCAGTCCATAAATGGATCGCTGGAGCTTGCACACGTTGTCAGCATTTTTAGGATCGACAAAACCTTCGGGTTGCATCATATACAACTCTTCCTTAAGGAAACCGTTAAGGAACGCCGTTTTGACATCCATCTGCCAGATTTCATAATCGAAAAATGCAGCTATTGCTAACATGATTCTGACGGACTTAAGCATCGCTACGGGTGAGAAAGTCTCATCGTAGTCAACTCCTGGAACTTGTGAAAAACCCTTTGCCACAAGTCGAGCTTTATAAACGGTCACATTACCGTCAGCGTCCGTCTTCTTCTTAAAGATCCATTTGTTCTGAATAGCCTTGCGGCCCTCAGGTAGTATCTCCAAAGTCCACACTTTGTTCTCATACATGGATCCTATCTCGGATTTCATGGCTTCTAGCCATTTGTTGGAATCTGGTCCCACCATTGCTTCTTCATAATTTGCAGGTTCATTGTTGTCTAACAACATGATTGACAAGACGGAATTACCGTACCACTCTGGAGCAGCGCGTGATCTCGTCGACCTGCGTGGTTCAACAGAAACTTGAACTGGAGTTTCATGATCATCATCATTAACTTCCTCCTCAACCGGCGTCGCAACGACAGAGGTTTTCCCTTGCCCTGCGCCACTATCCAGAGGGATGAGAGGTTCGACAACCTCGTCAAGTTCTATCTTCCTCCCACTCAATTCTCTCGAGAGAAACTCCTTCTCGAGAAAAGCTCCGTTTTTAGCAACAAACACTTTGCCCTCGGATTTGAGATAGAAGGTGTACCCAACTGTCTCTTTTGGGTAACCTATGAAGACACACCTTTCCGCTTTGGGTTCCAGCTTTTCAGACTGAAGCTTTTTGACATAAGCATCACATCCCCAAACTTTAAGAAACGACAACTTTGGCCTCTTGCCATACCACAGTTCGTATGGTGTCGTCTCAACGGATTTTGATGGTGCCCTATTTAAAGTGAATGCAGCTGTTTCTAATGCATAACCCCAAAATGATAACGACAAATCAGTAAGAGACATCATAGATCGCACCATCTCTAACAAAGTACGATTACGACGTTCGGACACACCATTATGCTGTGGTGTTCCAGGCGGTGTTAACTGCGAAACAATTCCACATTGTCTTAAGTGAGCACCAAACTCGAAACTCAGATATTCACCCCCACGATCAGACCGTAGGAACTTGATCTTCTTGTTACGATGATTTTCCACTTCACTCTGAAATTGCTTGAACTTTTCAAATGTTTCAGACTTGTGCTTCATCAAGTAGACATAACCATATCTACTTAAATCGTTAGTGAAGGTGAGAAAATAACGATATCCGCCGCGTGCCTCTACGCTCATTGGACCACACACATCGGTATGTATGATTTCCAACAAGTCACTTGCACGCTCCATTGTTCCGGAGAACGGAGTCTTAGTCATCTTGCCCATGAGGCATGGTTCGCACGTGTCAAGTGAATCAAAGTCATGTGACTCCAAAAGTCCATCAGCATGGAGTTTCTTCATGCGCTTTACACCAATATGACCCAAGCGGCAGTGCCACAAAAATATGGTGCTATCATTGTTTACTCTAACTCTTTTGGTCTCAATGTTATGTATATGCGTATCGCAATCAAGATTCAATATGAACAATCCTCTCACATTCGGTGCATGACCATAAAAGATGTTACTCATAGAAATAGAACAACCATTATTCTCAGACTTAAAAGAGTAACCGTCTCGCAATAAACAAGATCCAGATATAATGTTCATGCTCAACGTAGGCACTAAATGACAATGATTTAAGTTCATCACTAATCCCGATGGTAGCTGAAGTGACACTGTGCCGACGGCGATTGCATCAACCTTGGAACCATTTCCTACGCGCATCGTCACTTCGTCTTTCGCCAGCCTTCGTCTATTCCGCAGTTCCTGTTTCGAGTTGTAAATGTGAGCAACAGAACCGGTATCGAATACCCAGGCACTACTACGAGAGCCGGTTAAGTACACATCAATAACATGTGTATCAAATATACCTGATTTTTCTTTGCCCGCCTTCTTATCTGCCAGATACTTGGGGCAATTGCGCTTCCAGTGACCCATACCCTTGCAATAGAAGCACTCTGTTTCAGGCTTAGGTCCAGCCTTGGGTTTCTTCGGTGGATTGGCAGCAGGCTTGCCGCTCTTCTTCGAATTGCCCTTCTTGCCTTTGTCGTTTCTCTTGAAACTAGTGGTCTTGCTCACCATCAACACTTGATGCTCTTTACGGAGTTCAGACTCTGCGACTTTCAGCATCGCAAACAACTCGCTGGGAGACTTGTTCATCCCTTGCATGTTGTAGTTCAACACAAAGCCTTTATAGCTTGGCGGCAGTGATTGAAGGATTCTGTCAGTGATAGCCTCTTGCGTGAGTTCAATCCCCAGCTCAGCTAGACGGTTTGGGTACCCAGACATTTTGAGCACATGTTCACTGACAGACGAGTTTTCCTCCGTCTTGCAAGCATAGAATTTATCGGAGGTCTCATACCTCTCGATCCGGGCGTTCTTCTGAAAGATAAACTTCAACTCCTGGAACATCTCAAATGCTCCATGATGCTCAAAGGGACGTTGAAGTCCCGGTTCTAAGCCATACAAGACGGCACATTGAACTATTGAGTAGTCCTCCTTACGCGCTAACCAAGCGTTCTTAACATCCTGATCAGCCGTAGCGGGTGGTTCATCTCCTAGAGCAGCATTAAGGACATAATCCTTCTTCCCAGCTTGTAAGATTAGCTTAAGATTACGAGCCCAGTCTACAAAGTTGCTTCCATCATCTTTCAACTTAGCTTTCTCTAGGAACGTATTAAAATTCAGGATGACACTCGCGTGAGCCATGATCTACAACACAAATATATTCAAAGTGGACTTAGACTATGTTCAAGATAATTAGAGTTCAACTTTAATCAAATTATATGATAAACTCCCACTCAAAAAATACATCTCTCTAGTCATTTGAGTGGTTCATGATCCACTTACACTATCCCAAGTCCGATCATCACGTGAGTTGAGTATAGTTTCAGTGGTAAGCATCCCTATGCTAATCATATCAACTATATGATTCATGATCGACCTTTCGGTCTCATGTGTTCCGAGGCCATGTCTGCACATGCTAGGCTCGTCAAGCTTAACCCGAGTGTTCCGCGTGCGCAACTGTTTTGCACCCGTTGTATGTGAACATTGAGTCTATCACACCCGATCATCACGTGGTGTCTCGAAACGACAAACTGTAGCAACGGTGCATAGTCGGGGAGAACACAATTTCGTCTTGAAATTTTAGTGAGAGATCACCTCATAATGCTACCGACGTTCTAAGCAAAATAAGGTGCATAAAAGGATTAACATCACATGCAATTCATAAGTGACATGATATGGCCATCATCACGTGCTTCTTGATCTCCATCACCAAAGCACCGGCACGATCTTCTTGTCACCGCCGTCACACCATGATCATCCATCAACGTGTTCCATCGGGGTTGTCGTGCTACTTATGCTATTACTACTAAAGCTACATCCTAGCAAAATAGTAAACGCATCTGCAAGCACAAACGTTAGTATAAAGACAACCCTATGGCTCCTGCCGGTTGCCGTACCATCGACGTGCAAGTCGATATTTCTATTACAACATGATCATCTCATACATCCAATATATCACATCACATCATTGGCCATATCACATCACAATCATACCCTGCAAAAACAAGTTAGACGTCCTCTAATTTTGTTGTTGCATGTTTTACGTGGTGACCAAGGGTATCTAGTAGGATCGCATCTTACTTACGCAAACACCACAACGGAGATATATGAGTTGCTATTTAACCTCATCCAAGGACCTCCTCGGTCAAATCCGATTCAACTAAAGTTGGAGAAACCGTCACTTGCCAGTCATCTTTGAGCAAAGGGGGTTACTCATAACGATGAAACCAGTCTCTCGTAAGCGTACGAGTAATGTCGGTCCAAGCCGCTTCAATCCAACAATACCGCGGAATCAAGAAAAGACTAAGGAGGGCAGCAAAACGCACATCACCGCCCACAAAAACTTTTGTGTTCTACTCGAGAAGACATCTACGCATGAACCTGGCTCTGATACCACTGTTGGGGAACGTCGCATGGGAAACAAAAAATTTCCTACGCGCACGAAGACCTATCATGGTGATGTCCATCTACAAGAGGGGATGAGTGATCTACGTACCCTTGTAGATCGTACAGCAGAAGCGTTAGAGAACGCGGTTGATGTAGTGGAACGTCCTCACGTCCCTCGATCCGCCCCGCGAACAATCCCACGATCAGTCCCACGATCTAGTACCGAACGGACGGCACCTCCGCGTTCAGCACACGTACAGCTTGACGATGATCTCGGCCTTCTTGATCCAGCAAGAGAGACGAAGAGGTAGAAGAGTTCTCCGGCAGCGTGACGGCGCTCCGGAGGTTGGTGATGACCTTATCTCAGCAGGGCTCCGCCCGAGCTCCGCAGAAACGCGATCTAGAGGAAATACCGTGGAGGTATGTGGTCGGGCAGCCGTGAGAAAGTCGTCTCAAATCAGCCCTAATTGCTCCATATATATAGGAGGAGGGAGGGGGGCCTTGCCTTGGGGTCCAAGGACCCCCAAGGAGTCGGCCGAGCCAAATGGGGGAGGACTCCCCCCCCCAAACCGAGTTGGACTTGGTTTGGTGGGAGGAGTCCCCCTCCCTTCCCACCTCCTTCCCTTTTTTTTCTTTCCTCTTGATTTTTCTTCTCTTGGCGCATTGGGCACTTGTGGGCTGTCCCACCAGCCCACTAAGGGCTGGTGTGGCTCCCCCAATGCCTATGGGCTTCCCCGGGGTGGGTTGCCCCCCCCCCCGGTGAACTCCCGGAACCCATTCGTCATTCCCGGTACATTCCCGGTAACTCTGAAAACCTTCCGGTAATCAAATGAGGTCATCCTATATATCAATCTTCGTTTCCGGACCATTCCGGAAACCCTCGTGACGTCCTGATCTCATCCGGGACTCCGAACAACATTCGGTAACCAACCATATAACTCAAATACGCATAAAACAACGTCGAACCTTAAGTGTGCAGACCCTGCGGGTTCGAGAACTATGTAGACATGACTCGAGAGACTCCTCGGTCAATATCCAATAGCGGGACCTGGATGCCCATATTGGATCCTACATATTCTACGAAGATCTTATCGTTTGAACCTCAGTGCCAAGGATTCGTATAATCCCGTATGTCATTCCCTTTGTCCTTCGGTATGTTACTTGCCCGAGATTCGATCGTCAGTATCCGCATACCTATTTCAATCTCGTTTACCGGCAAGTCTCTTTACTCGTTCCGTAATACAAGATCCCGCAACTTACACTAAGTTACATTGCTTGCAAGGCTTGTGTGTGATGTTGCATTACCGAGTGGGCCCCGAGATACCTCTCCGTCACACGGAGTGACAAATCCCAGTCTTGATCCATACTAACTCAACTAACACGTTCGGAGATACCTGTAGAGCATCTTTATAGTCACCCAGTTACGTTGCGACGTTTGATACACACAAAGCATTCCTCCGGTGTTAGTAAGTTATATGATCTCATGGTCATTGGAATAAATACTTGACACGCAGAAAACAGTAGCAACAAAATGACACGATCAACATGCTACGTCTATTAGTTTGGGTCTAGTCCATCAAGCAACAACACCTTGTTCATAATCAGAAGACACTGACTATCATTGATCAAGTGGCTAGCCAACTAGAGGCATGCTAGGGACGGTGTTTTGTCTATGTATCCACACATGTAAATGAGTCTTCATTCAATACAATTATAGCATGTATAATAAACTATTATCTTGATACAGGAATTATAATAATAACTATATATTTATTATTGCCTCTAGGGCATAATTCCAACAGAGCTGACATCCAGTCCATGCCCAAGATGATATTAATATCCGAAGATTTCAAGGCTATCAATGAGGCTAGAAAAACTAGCCTGTCTACTAGAATTTCATTGTCATAGGTTATCCTAGAGGTTTGCCATTTACTACCAGGAGTTTGGACAACCAATGGAATTGGCATATCACAAAAAGACATGTTATGCAACTGTGCATAACTTTTTGAAATGAAGGAATGAGAAGACCCAGTGTCAAAGAGAACAGACGCTGGGTGATGATTGACAAGAAGCGTACCCAGTATGACGTCGGGATCCTCTGCAGCTTCTTCTGCTGAGACATAGTTCACACGACCACGTGCAGGAGTTGGCTTCACATAGTAAGCTTTGCCCGACTTGCCTTGCCCGACGGACTTTCCGGGTTGCTTGGCACCCACATTTTGAGGACACTCACGGGAGTAGTGCCCTGGTTCTCCACACTTGTAGCATATCACTTGGTTGGCACGTGGTGCAGCATTGCTAGCTGGACCACCATAAGTTTTTGCTGGAGGGTTGGTCTCATTCGTCTAAGGCGCCACGTAGGATGGCCTCGGAGTGTATATTGGCGGCAGAGAACTGTTTGGAACCCACAGCCTGCGTTTGGGAAATGCGGAACCAGAAGACGAGCCAAAGTCACAGGAGTGCTTCCTTGTGGCTTCAAAGTCAGTATGACTAGTCTCGGCACTGATCGCCTTGTTGACCAGGTCTTGAAAGCTTGCACACTCGTGGAGGCGCAGATCACGACGAAGCTCAGGGCTCAGGCCCTTACGGAATCTTGCTTGCTTCTTGGCGTTAGTAGACACCTCCTCTGTTGCATAGCGGGCGAGGTTACTGAACTCGCGGCTATAGGCATCCACGGTCAACTTGCCCTGAGTGAAGGCACAAAACTCCTCTCTCTTTCTGTCCATCAGGCCCTCTGGAATATGGTGCAGATGAAAGGCTGCACTGAAGTCTGCCCATGTGGTTGCTGGTTCAGCAGGACGCATAGCTTCAAAGTTCTCCCACCACAGATTGGCGGGTCCTTCCAGGAAATACGCCGCAAAGGTCACCTTATTGGGCTCAGAAACATTCGCAGAGCGAATCTTGCGTGAGATGATGCACGGCCAGTCATCAGCGTCGAGGGGATCGACGGAATGATGAAACTTTGGAGGATTCAGCTTCACAAAGTCGTTGAGGGACACTTCAGCATTCCTAGGCTGACGAGCCGTATTCTTCTCAATACGCTCTAACAGTCGGTTGGTCTCCCTTTTGTTTCTCTCTGCCTCTAGCATAACTTCTGCCAGAGAGGGCGGGTGAGGCAGGTCTTCCTGCGACGCTTGACTACCCTCGCCTTGCTCATGAGCAGGGGCACGGTTCAACCTGGTGAACCCCATCCTGACAAACAGACTCACAGCTTAGACCAATATCATATCAATACTAGCTATGGATTAAGAATGTACTGAACACACGGAATGCGGAAATGAATATCCGAACAGCATGGTAACAAGCAACTTCTATATATACACCATGGTTCATACACACCCTTACATAGTTCAGTACAACCTTAACCGAAGAGCAAACTACTGAAATTATGAAACTCCTCATCAGAGGCTTACAAGCTTCCTATACATTATTTATCTAGGCCTCCGGAATTCATTTCATATCACAGGCATACTTCACAAGTCACGCAGGTCTGTGAACGTACGGCTACTACCGTACTATCCTTCCGCTCATAGCTCAGGCATCCGCATAGAACATCTCATAGAGATTACCTCCATGACCTGGAAGCTCAACCTGCGGATCAGGAAACACTCTAGCCTGAGATCCCTGGGATCCATAAGGACACGGATGTGGCCCTGGTCCCCTGACTGGTGGTAGGAGGGGTCCCCGAAGAGGGGTGACTCCTCCTATAGCTGGCCAGTTAACATGGGTCGGAAGATGGGTCCTAACAGGGTTCAGCATCTCCATATCTCCGTACCCTGTCTGGACTACCGGTGCCAGCTGCGTCAAAGTCGTCCACACACGGGCACGGGTAGCATAAAGCTCCATGCGGAGAGCACGAGCATCCATGTCTCTGTTCTCTAGCATCTCAACAGTGGACTGCAGAAGTGGATCCTCCATAGAAGAATCAAAATAGACTCCGCTGAGGTATCCCTCTTCACCAGGCTGAGAGGCCGGGACATAGCACAATTCTGAATTCTGCAGCAGTGCATGACTCGCCCTCATAATGGTCAGCATTGAATAGGCAGCATCTTGTACTGCCATGTCAATAGTGACTCCCAACCCATAGGACCAATGGATTGGCTCCTCAGCTCCAGGGTAGTCTGGAAATACCCTAACAGTGCAGATGTACTCGCTCTGGTTGAAGTCTCGGTTCTGTTCCTCCACTGTGTACTCGTGGTACCAGCGGTAACCGCACACCGACATCACCCTGACCAGCACGGCCATATGACCCGGTACATCAATGCACCTGGTCAGACGTAACACCTGACGAGAAAGACGGCCAGGCATCTGTAAATAGAGAGTAATGCAAAAGCATTAGAGCTCTGAATGCAAAATTGGGCAGCATAACGGCTGTAAATGCTCAAAAATAAATTTTGAGACAATCCAAAATGGAATAGCGTAACCACTCAACTATCAAGTTCAATTCTCTGATCATCAAACTTACTTCCTTTTTCCTAGGAATGAAAGAAACCCAAATATCTCTTGACCCGTAGTCCTATAATCTACAGATCAGAAACACGAGCCTAGAAGAAGATGAGTAACCTAGTCCTTAATTCCCGCAGAAAAGACGAGGATGACCAGAATAGAATAACTTGAGAAGAGAACAAGAGTCTTACATTCCCTTCCACAAACAATTCCCTTATATATAACTAAAGCAACTCTAGACTCAACTTCGACCAGTTTGGCTTAGTAATCCTACAGTCAGTCAGGCTCTGGTACCAACGCTGTCGGGACCCCGATCCTAAGCCATAGGAATCCAGCCTGTAACACATCGCATCCCTTTGCGGTCTCACGCACGGTTAACTCCACGGCTGCAGCCTTACCTTAGCCGGGACTGTTTGCGTCTTTTGAGTCACGTATGCAATAGTGTCGCTAGCATTCCAATGTCAAAGAACCCGGATCGACAAGTCTAGTCATAAACCGAAGTGGCAGTACCGCACAAGGATAGGCATACATGACCCAACAAAGCAGGTGTCGGTCACCAGCGAGTGTAGACGAGTCGTAGAAAGCTACAAGGACTCCATTACATCGCGTGACATTTCCCCAAAGGGGACAGACACAACAGCTAAGAAGGACACATGCCGGTAAACCAATGTGTCCGGAGCAGTAGCGAGCTACCATGGCTCGTTGGATCACAAAGGGGCATTTCCTTGTAAGGAGTTCTACTAAAATTCACGACTAGGTAATCGAACCCCATACATATCAAGTACGACACACGTACGAATGGCATACCGATATGTATAGATACATCGAGGGCATCACAACATAACCATAAACATACAAGCTTTATTTAAGAGGCTCGGAAGAGCCACACACATAATATTACACAGTAACGGTCTCACGACCCATAATAGCAGTCATTCACTTACAAGCCAGCGGAAGTGTTTAAAACTGTCTGAGTACAGACAGGTGCAACTAGAAGGCACATGGCCTGACTATAGTACAGACCCAACCTAGGGCCAGATCGTAGCTAGGACACCAGCTACTCGTCGTCGTCGATGTCTATGAAGAACCCACCATTTGGGTCATTAGCAACCTCTGCAACATTTATTAAGCAAACATGAGTACGGAGGTACTCAGAAAGACTTTAGGATAACTAACTACTCATGCAATGTATCAACAAGGTATGGTGGGGTTTCATGCGGAAAGCGAGCATTTGACTCGTGTCTAGACAACTTGCATTTTAAAATAATTTTTGACAATTTGATTTCTCGCACACGAGTCCACTAACACCACAACAATACACCATCGTGGAATCATTCTGTCTCCATACGGAAATGCCGTCCACGACACTCACGCTTATCTTGACAATTTTATGAGTAGCCATTTAAGTTATCTATGAACAACATATGTCTCCAAGTAGTCCATATCCGCGGACGCAGCTATTCGAATAGATCATAACCCTGCAGGGGTGTACTTCGTCACACACGCTCTCGCCACTTATCGCCATGTGCACGTCATGCACCTCGGCAACCTTCAAGCGGAAGCCCAGCGAGGGAGTCGACCACGACCGTTAATCACACTAGTACCTAGTCCAGGTTTATCGCCTATCAGAGAGTATCCCGTACGGTAGTCCGGCCGAGGTTTCCATCACGGCCCCAAACGATGTGCGCAGGGTTCCCAAGCCCACCATCCGGGTGCCACTTGGTACACCGTGCCACTGCCTACCGCATCACAGCCCACCTCTCAGGTCAGCACCATGCACGGCCTCCAGAATGACTATAAACACCAGAAACTACTTGCAACTCCTGGACCGAGTACTAAGCGATTAATAAGTCGAGCGGGGTCATATTTCGGGGCCCAACATGTGGTAGTATCTCATCTTGGATTACATACACGGAACTCAGTTCCTAAGGACGGTTCCAATGAAACAACCCGCCATGTACTCCTACACAGCCTTTCACTGGTACCTTTACCAAATCAGGTTCAACACACAACTTTTGCTTACGGAACACATTCTCACAATTCTTTTCATCTCCTAGATGACAGACCATACACAACTCTGAGAATAGCATGCATAGCAGGATAAGGCACATCATGGCTCAAGCAACTACCAGGTATGCTAGGTTGCAAGGTTCAGCTATTTACTGTGACAAGGATAGGTCATGCAAAGGACGTGGGTTCAACTAACGTGGCAAAAGCATTTGAAGCATTTGATCCTAATGCAATAAGTAAGTGCAGGAGCATGAACATGGGATTTATCGGGATGATCAAAAATGGTTGCTTGCCTTGTTGCTCAGAGGAGTGACAATATCCGTCAGACGGATATTCAGTGGAATCCGGGGGAGCGGAGCCTACCGAAAGGAATGACAACAACCAATATCAAACATATGCAATCAAGATGATGCATGAGCATGGCATGAGAAAACAAGATGGTAAATTATTATAGCTAACATGTATTAGGTTTGAAGTTGATTTGAATCAAGTTCAAATACCACTTCAAACGAGGTATTCTCGGATACCATTTTAATTGATTCGACCTGATGCTCAGATCAACTTGATGTTAACATGCATGGGATGACATGTTAGGTCGCTGGTTTGTAGTTAGGACAGTGTTTGATCATGTCATTTATAGTGAAATTTAAATATTTTCCAAATTCCATCCAGAAAGTATTTATAAGAATTAACTTATTCATTAATCTACTTGTTTGGGTTCTGTAACATTTTCAAACATGTTTGAAAATTACATATTCGGATTCCTTGAATTTTTCTGATACTTTTTCATATATAAATTATTTTCATTGGAGTTACAGATTAATTTCTATGAATTTTAGAAGTTTTAAACATTTCTGGAATTATTTTCATTGGAGTTACAGATTAATTTCTATGAATTTTAGAAGTTTTAAACATTTCTGGCTAATCCCGCGCTGACCAGCCCCTAACTGTGTTTGACTTGGCCTTGGGCCCACTGTCAGTGAGTGATTAGACTTTAAACTACTGGGTTAGGTCGGCCACGTCGGCCCCCACCTGAATATGGCCGGCGGCGACCACGGGCGTGGCGGAGGGCTCGCCGGAGAGAGCTAAACGGCGCTACGACCATCGGTTTTGGGCGCAGAATAGTGCTACAGGCAGCTAGTGAAACGCTGTATCTAAAGGGAGTGGAGCTGGACCCGGTGGTCACCAGAATCCACGCCGGCGATGAGGTCAGCGGCGGCTGCGGCTCGGGCATCGACGGGAGTGCCGATGCAGGGGACTAGCGAGCCGGGAGAGAGGCCCTACGCCATCTACAGAGCTCGAGGAGCTCATTCCTGAGCTCGGCCTCGCGAGATGAGTACCACAACGACGGCAATGACATGGCCGGCGACGAGGTCCTTTGGGCTCCGGCGGCTAACGTGGTTAAAGGAGGGGGAAAGCCTCGGGAAGAGGGGGGAAAAGGAAGAGGAGCTCACGGCGGATCTTGTGAGGCTGCCGGCAGGGTCGGGGAGGACCGGGAGACGACGGATCGAGGGCGACCGGAGCTTCGGGGAGAGAGAGATCCGAGAGGGAAAGGGGGATCGAGGCTTGGGGAGAGGATAGAGCCGCGGGGAGGAGGATAAGAAGGCGCAGGCGTCGCGCTGGCGCTCCTGGAGGCCTCCAGGAGCGGGCAGACAGGTAGGAGGTCGCCGGGCTCGGCCGCCGTGCTCATCTTCTCCCTTGCCTACTGGCAGGAGGAGGAAGATGACCGGGGAGCCCCTGGTGGGCTGGGCTGGCGACAGGTATGGTTTTGCCTCTTTTCTTTCACTTTTCTTTTCTGTTTTGTTTCTGTTTTGACAACTATTTATTTGCTATTTATTTCAGCTCCCAAAATAGTTTGTAAAAACTATTTTGAACACACCAAAATATTAGTTGGAATGTATCCAATCATTCCTAAAGTTTTCAACATTTTTGAAAACTTAAAGTTTCTGATTTCAAATTTAAAACATGAAAAGAGTAGCTTTTGCATTTATTTAAAATGCCAAGAGTATAAAATAAATGGTTTCCTTTATTGCTTATTTGTTTTCAAGAATTATCAGAAAGATTGAACTTTTCTTGAGGCCATTTTGGGTTCATTGATTTTAACTAGTTTTGGAATTTCCCTTAATTTGAGAAGTGGCTAGGGTTTGTCGAATTTTCCTTCACCGCTTACTTTGTTCTTGTTGAAAATTTCCTAGATGCAATGCAAAGAAAACATGAGCACAAAGCTAACTGGATTAAGGTGTCAGGGATGTGACAATCGGTCTCCTGTGTTCTCAGGCCATGTATGTACATGCTAGGATCGTCAAGTTTAACCCAAGTGTTCTGCATTTGCAAAACTGGCTTACACCCGTTGTATGTGAACGTAGAGTCTATCACACCCAATCATCACGTGGTGCTTCGAAATGACAGACCTTCACAATGGTGCACACTTGGGGAGAACACAATTTTATCTTGAAATTTTAGTGAGGGATCACCTTATAATGCTACCATCGTCCTAAGCTGAATAAGATTCGTAAAAAGGATCAACATCGCATGCAAATCAAAATAGTGACATGATGTGGCCATCATCTTGTGCTTTTATCTCCACTTCCAAAGCACAAGAAAGATCTCCATTGTCACCGGCATGACACCATGAACTCAATCATCATGATCTCCATCATCATGTCACCATTGAGGTTGTCGCGCCAACTGTGCTTTCTACCACTATTACTAACTAAAAGCGATCAAGTAAAGCAAAAAAGCACAAATAATTAAAGACAACCCTATGGCTCCTACCGGTTGTTGTACTCATCGACATGCAATTCGTGATAATCTATAAAAAACATGATCATATAATACATCCCATATATCTTATCATGTCCTTGGCCATATCATATCACAAAATACCCTACAAAAACAAATTAGACGTCCTCTACATTGTTGTTGCATTTTTACGTGGCTGGTATTGGTTAGCAAGAACCGTTCTGACCTACACAAAACCACAAGGTGATATTCAAGTTGCTATTTAACCTTCTACAAGGACCGCCTTTGTTGAATCCGATCCAACTAAAGTGGGAGATACAAACACCCGCCAACCATATTTATGCAACAACTTGCATGGGAGTTGATGGAACCGGTCTCTCGTACGTGGACGAGTAAGGTTGGTCTGGGCCGCTTCACCCCACAATACCGCCGAACCAAGATAATACTAAGGAAGTAAGCAATCTGAACATCAACACCTACAAACACTTTGTGTTCTACTCATACATATTATCTACGCATAGACCTAGCTCTGATACCACTGTTGGGAATGTCGCATAAGAAACAAAAAAATTCCTATGCTCACCAAGATGCATCTATGGATATCAACAACTACGAGAGGGGGAGTGCATCTACGTACACTTGTAGATCGCTAAGCGGAAGTGTTGAGAAACGTGGTTGATGTAGTCGACCGTCTTCGTGATCCAATCATGATCCGTCCCGCGATCCAATCATGAATGTCCCAATCAAGTGCCGAATGGACGACACCTCCGTGTTCAGCACACGTACAGCTCGATGATGCCTTCAACACCTCAATCCAGGGAGAGCGGGTGAAGTAGTAGCTGAGTTCTCTAACAACACGATGGCATGGTGGCGGCGGTGGTGGTGGTATTCTGGTAGGGCTACGCCGAGCGCTACCAAAACTGCAAACGGACGAGAAAACAATCTAGGGAGACAGAGGGGCGCCAAGGGCTTGGTGTGTCCTCTTGGTGAGCCCCCCTCTATATATAGGTGGAGGGGCGTGGGGAACAGCCCCTCCAAGCCCTAGGGCGCAGCCAAGGTGGAAAGAGGTGGAATCCTAGTCCTCCTCCTCCCATTCCATACAAAGGTGGACTTTCCACCTTTCCTAACTGCATGGGCCTTGAGGGACTTGTGTGCCTGGCCCAATAAGGTCAAGGCATCTCCCCTCAGCCCACGCAAACCATTGGGACGTGGTGGAACCCTTGGTGGACTTCCAAACTCCTCCAGAAGTTTCCAGAACCTTCTAGAAGCTTCCCGGTACAATACCAGAAAAACCTCAAACTTTTCTGGTAGCAAAAATATGAATTCCCATATATAAATATTTACCTACGGACCATTTGGAAGCTCCTTGTGACGTCTGGGATATTATCCAGGACTCCGAACAACCTTCGGTCACCAACACAATAACTCAACCATATCTATATCGTCACCGAACGTTAAGTGTGAAAACCCTGCGAGTTCGAGAACTATGCAGACATGACCGAGACACCTCTATGGCCAATAACCAATAGCGGGACCTGGATGCCCATATGGGTTCCTACATATTCTATGAAGATATTTATCGGTCGAACCATGATGTTAAGTATTCATTTAATCCCGTATGGAGTTTCTTTTGTCCATCGGTATGTTACTTGTCCAAGATTCGATTATTGGTATCTCATACCTAGTTCAATCTCGTTACCGGCAAGTATCTTTACTCGTTCCGTAATACAAGATCACGTGACTAAATCCTTACTTACATTGCTTGTGAGCTTACTGTGATGTTGTATTACCGAGTGGGCCCCGAGATACCTCTCCGTCACACGGAGTGACAAATTCCAGTCTTGATCCATGCCAACTCCACAAACACCCACAGAGATACTTGCAGAATATCTTTATATTCACCCAGTTACATTGTGATGTTTGATACACACAAGGCATTCCTCCGGTGTTAGTGAGGTCCATGATCTCATGATCACTGGAATAGATACATTGACATGCAGAAAGCAATAGCAGTATACTAGATAGGATCAAATGCTATGGTTAAGGTTTGGGTCTTGTCCATCACATCACTCTCCTAATGATTTGATCCCATTATAAGATGACAACTCTTGTATATGGCTAGGAAACCTTAATCATCTTTGGTTGACGAGCTAGTCTGGTAGAAGCTTACTAGGGACACTTTGTTGTCTATGTGTCCACACATGGATTTGTGTTTTCCAATCAATAAATTATAGCATGGATAATCAATGATTATCATGAAGAAGGAAATATGATAATAACTAATTTATTATTGCCTCTAGGGCATATTTCCAACAAATTTCATCGTGTTTGGACCTTGTTTAGTACGGTTTTTCTATGAAAGAAACAAATTGGCAAAAAAATAAACTGGCACTTGACACTAAGTTAACAGGTTAGTCCCAAAGTTTGATATAAAAAGTTGCCTTTCTGAAGCGTGCTCAAAAGGCTGAGGGTAAACTTGGTCCTCTGAAGGAAAATTATTCCGCCCTTCTAAAGCAGATAAATGATATGCTAGTAGCTATCTTTGGTATATAATCATAGCTCTTACTTTGAATTGTCAGGTTATGATGACATGGCGTCTCATTATCAATCTATTACGTGTCTGCATGATGAAAATATCAAATCCTTGTGGAGTTGCCTATCGAGAAGTTGAAATCGATTTTCACATATGTGGAGCAGCTGTCGAAAAGATTTGTTTTCTCCATAATGGCGGTAAGAAACTTGAAATACCCTCCATGAACCATTAAGGACATGTTGAAACAACTATCAACCCTGCCACAATGGATCATGGAAACCTAGAAATCAGCGGCTGATGGAGGGGCGAATATGGCTCTTGCCAGGGCAAAATCATATCTTCCTGAGCTGGATGGTGAAGCTCTAAAAGGTGGATTTCCCAAATTCAATCTAGACAGGTCAATATTTGCTTAGGATGATTATGCTAAGTGCTTCAAAGAGACTCGACCGCCGGCGACTCTGATAGTTGAAGAAATTGACGTGACAAAGTTTCATCATGCATACTCCAACGAGAATGAGTGAATTAACCAGCCCAAAGATGAGACGTCAGACCTGGTGCCGCCTTGTTGTAAGTGAGCCTTCACACCTGATGTTGATGCATCGACTTATGATGAGGGGACTTCAAGTTTTGAGAATATGCTTTCAATTCGGTGGCTACAAAAGGACCATCAGATCGAAGATGAAGATGAGCCGGATGCGTGGGACCCAAAGGCGGCTGATGTGGAACAAGCTTGAAGGCTTGTCTCTGAAGATGAATAAGTCGCCATCTGGTTGTAGCCCCCAAGTGTTGGGCAAAAACATGAATATTTAATGGCTCTTGTTGTGAGACTGTAATAGGGGTAGCCCTTAAACTTTGGAACTCTGTCGTGCCATCATGCATGTCGTGCACTTTATCTTGTTGTGATAAGTCTTGCTACAAAACTTTGATCCTTTTGACCTTGTTTGCCGAAATATCATTGTACTGCTCTCTTGTCTATGTAGATCGTTGTTATTTGAGCTCATTGACTCCTTTGATAAAATAGAGAAAAGAAGTAGAATTTAAGCCGACAAATAAACTTGGATTTCGAGGCTCAAATCTTGAGTGAATTAGTCCACAACGTTGTTGGAGAAGATGTGTGATTGAACTGGTCATAGTATGAGTGCAGTTTCGTGACCCGGACACTCGTTATGAGAAGGTAATTAAAATAGTACTTGTACTGAAAGGTTAGGAGGTAATAACATGTAGTAACAATAATAAAGCATTGTTAATAAGCGGGCTCAGTGAGACTCAGCAAAAAGAGACTGGCTTACAAGGCTCGAGTCTTGATTCAATGAAGCGGGTATGATAACCCATGGTTTATCCTAGCTTTCTGTATGCCGGCTCTCACATGACTCAAGCTGATGTTTTAACCTTGATAAGTTCAAGGTCCAAAGTGGTTTGACTTGTCAAGAGTACACGGGGTCACCAGATTGGAGTCGCATCAAGCATACATGCAGGTTTAACCATTTTGTGGCCACTTTGCTGGATCAAGAGGGTGAGAACGCTAAACTCGATGAGTTGGAAGCACCCAAGTGACCTACGTTTCAAGAAATAAAGACCTATTCTCAATTTGTAGGCTGAAACGACACTAACCCCGAGCTTCGGGGGTGCCGGCTTCATTATATTTGAACATAAATAAGTATGTACATGATTGGGGGGGGATACAAAGATAAGGAGCCAGTAGCTCTAAGTATAATAAGGCTGAAGCTGAGTAATGTACCACGGTCGGGTTCTTTCCTCCTGAGAGTTGTAGCTATCTCGTCGTAGGTCGATCAAGTAATATGAGCGATTATTGAGGTTCTTGCTGATGATGAAAGGATCCTCCCAAGGTGGTGAAAGCTTATGCATGCTCGTTTGATCTTGATTCAAATGGAGCACTAAGTCGCCCTCCTGAAAGTTGCGGCTTCTAACTCACAACTATGATACCGTTGTAGGTCTTGTTGATATATACCTGATCTGGCGGCTGTTAAGTCATGTTCTTCTTCCAAACCAATCCAAGGAATCTTGGCGTGCTTGTTGATTGTCGGCTTCAACATAGGCGACGACTCGAGGAGAATCATGACGAATATCGCTTGGTAGTACCGCCTTGGCTCCATAAACCAGGAAGAAAGGCGTGTAGTGACTCCTCGTTGATTGTGTTGGTTTCCCTCCAAGCTTAAAGGATGATGTAGCACAGCGATGACAAGTATTTCCCTAAGTTATGAAACCAAGGTGTCAATCTAGTAGGACGACCCACATGATTATGTAAGCGGTACCTGCACACAAATAATAAATCCTCGCAACCCAACACGTGTAGGGGTTA
Organism: Hordeum vulgare subsp. vulgare; assembly: GCF_904849725.1. Classification (NCBI taxonomy): domain Eukaryota; kingdom Viridiplantae; phylum Streptophyta; class Magnoliopsida; order Poales; family Poaceae; genus Hordeum; species Hordeum vulgare. Next base: position 400,151,536 of record NC_058524.1, on the reverse strand, counting down.
TCAATCCCCTATGGGTAAAATAATATAGTAAAAGGTTAGACTGATAGATGTAAATAAAATGATGGTAAATAAAATGTGGCAAGGTTTTTTGGGGTTTTGATAATATAGATATGAAAATAAAAAGAGCAAACAAAATGGAAACGTGAATAGCAAAATAGATCTTGCAAATATATGATGTAAAATAGACCCGGGGCCGTAGGTTTCACTAGTGGCTTCTCTCGAGAAAATAGCAAGTAGTGGGTAGACAAATAATTGTTGGGAAATTGATAGAAGAGCGACTAATCGTGACGATATCCAAGACAATGATCATGTATATAGGCATCACGTCTAAGACAAGTAGACCGACTACTGCCTTCATCTACTATTATTACTCCACACATCGACCGCTATCCAGCATGCAACTAGTGTATTAAGTTAATGGAGAATTGGAGTAATGCTTTAAGAATGATGTCATGATGTAGACAAGATCTATTCATGTAGGAATAGACCCCATCATTTTATCCTTAATAGCAACAATGCATGTGTGTCATGTATCTTTCTGTCACTAAGATTGAGCATCGCAAGATCAAACCCATCACAAAGCACCACTTTACATTGCAAGATAAAAAGATCAAGTTGGCCAAATAAAACCCAAACATTAGAGAAGAAATACGAGGATATAATAATCAAGAATGGATATAATTTCATAGATCGGATCATAAACTCACAATTCATCAAACCCAACAAACACACCACAAAAGATAGAGTTACATCAAACAGATCTCCAAGAGACCATTGTTTTGAGAAGCAAAAGGAGATAGAAAGCCATCTAGCTACTTCCTACGGACCCGTAGGTCTGATATGAACTACTCACGCAACATTGAAAGAGCACCGGTGAGGATGATGAACCCCTCCACGACCATGGTCCTCTCCGAAAGATGCACTCGACTGGATCTCGTGGCTTCTGCAACTTGTGGCGGCTGAACATATTTTTCATCTTGTCTTCTAGGGTTTCTGGAATATTGTGGTATTTATAGAGCTCAGCGGCGGTGGAGGATGTGTCCGAGGCCCCACTACACAGCGGGGCGCTCCCTGGTGCCTAGTGGGCCGGCCAGGGGCTCCCTTGGTGAGCATCCTTGGTCCTCAAGTTTCCTTTTGGTCCAAAACAAATGTCCAAAAAGTTTTATTGCATTTGGACTTCATGTGATATTGATTTTCTAGGAAGGAAAAAACAATCAAAAAACAGCAACTGGCACTGGGCACTATGCCAATAGGTTAGTCCCAAAAAATGATGTAAAGTTGCCATTAAATGATTATAAAACATCCAAGAATGATAATATAACACCATGGAACAATAAAAAATTATAGATACATTAGAGATGTATCATCCCCAAGCTTAATTCCTGATCGTCCTCGAGTAGGTAAATGATAAAAATAGAATTTTTGATGTGGAATGCTGCCTAACATGTTCATCATATTCTTTTCTTTTTAGCATGGAGATATGGACTTGTAGATGATTCAAAGCAATAGTCTATAATTTGAGATGAAAACTTCAATACTCAAGCATATCAACAATCAATCAAGTCTTTCAAAATATTAATGCTAAGGAATGGTATCACTAGCCCATCATTGATCCATTCATGCAACACAACCAAATATTAGCTACATCCAATGGTCAAGTATGACAATAGTGTTCCTCACTTGGTGCTTTATAAGAGAAGATGGAGAATCAAATTCAAAATAAAAAATTGCATAAAGTAAACAGACAGGCCCTTCAGAGAGGGAAGCAGAGATTTGTGGCGATGCCAGATCTTAAAGCGAAAAATTTAGAGATAAAATATTTTGGATGGTATGATTTTCTTGTTAATGAAAACAAGTAAGAGTTCCCAATATCTTCCATGCTAAAGAAATCATAGGCGGTTCCCATATTAAAATAAAGTTTATTCCTTTTCCACCATTCTTTCACACTCCACAGCTAGCCGCATCCACAGGTACCATCCATACCAACACTTTCCAAGGAATTTATTATTTGACAACATAAAATAAATTTTCATTACATTTTGGGACTGGGCATCCCTATTACCGCCATACTCTCGTTCAATGACAAGTGAATGAACACTCATCTTGAGAATAACCTATTTAACATGGAAGATACCGGCCACCCCTCGCTGCTTCATGAGAGGTATGGGCACACAAAACAGAAATTTATTTTGAACATTAGAGTTGGCACTTGAAAATTAACTTGGAACAACGTTGAAATACCGCATATAGGCAGGTATGGTGGACTCATTTGGCACAAGTTTGGGTTTACGATTTGGAGGCACAAGAATTATTCCCACTTAGTACAAGTGAAGGCTAGCAAATAGATTAAGAAGCTCCCAACCAAGGAACAAAAACCATCATAAGCAAATATTAAACATAACTAACACCGAATACTGCAACACAAGTAGGGTGTAATTTCATAGCATAATTATTGACTTCATGCATAGGGAATCACAAAGCTTAACACCAATATTCTTACTGAAGCATAATTACTCATCAACATAACTCACATATCACTATCTTCATATCACAAAACTATTGCAAAGAATCAAATTTCACATCTAATGATATTCATGAATGTTTTTATTATATCTCCAGTGGATATCTATCACTTCGAGACTAATCTTTAAATACTAATAAAGCACGGATAACTTCTGTCCGTACGTCTTCGAAGTTGCCCCCGAAGTTGGTCAAAATTACCCACCAATGCCACCCGTAAGTCAAAAAACGATTCAGTTTTCGGATTTCAAAAATCGTCACGCCGTGTTATGTTCTTAATAGACTGATATATTAAAAGACAACCAACATGGGCTAGCCTGATGGTCAAAGCCTCAACCCTCCACACTGGAGACCAGGGGTTCGATCCCTGGTTCTCACACCCTTTTTCTCTTCTTTTTTCCTCCCTTATGCATGGGTCGGGCCATGTGCAGGTAGTTTTTTACTTTCTATTCCTGTTTAACGGCACCCCTGTTTAGTATTTTTTTTTACTTTCTTATTCCTGTTTTGGTTTTCTTCTCTAAATTAATTCCAGATTTCAAAAGAACAAAAAAAATTAAAAGTTGTCAGTTTAAAAAAAGTAGGAAAATGATAAACTGTTTGTGTATTTAAAAAATATTCGGAAAGTCATAAAATGTTCATGAATTCAAAAATTGCTCACATACTATAAAACAAATCATGATTTCAAATAAATTGTCATGAAATAAAAAATGTTCATGATTTTAAAAAATGATCAGATATTCAAAAAATATTAAGGAATTTGAAAAACATGTCCATCAACTTTTAGAAAATGTTCCCAAAAATTAAAACACATCTCTAAATAATGAACATAACTTACTGTCACTTCCATAAAGGTTTTATTAGAAAATCTCTAGAGATCATTTTATGATTTTATTTTGTCCCTCGCGTTGGGTACAAAAAGTTGTGTGTGATTTACAATTTGCTCAGCCACAAAATATTTTGTTGTGGCCCCTTAACAAATCAAGTCACGATGAGCATTATATTTTTTGTTTTCGAAATTAAATTTTAAAAGTGCCTTATCTCATCATGCCATCACTCAGATATACTTTGTGAAATAACATTTCAAAAATCCTTATGTCATATTTGCATTGGATTGATACTTCTTTATATCTATCACACTTGTATAACCTGATAGTTTTTCTTCCGTTGCAACGCACGGGCATTTTTGCTAGTTTCATTTAAAGCAAACTGTTGTTGCAAATAACAAGCTCTCAAACAAATATAAGTGAAGAAACGAGAGCACAAGTTTCTTTAAAAATTTAAACTCTCAAAATAATATAAGTGAAGCAAGAGAGGGTTGACTCAAAATTTCTACTGACTCCCAAAATAATCTAAGTGAAGCATCAGACCAAATTTTCTTCAAAATAACAGCACCACCATGCTCAAAAAGATATAAGTGAAGCCTAGAGCAATTCCATGGCTCTAAAAAATTTAAGTGAAGCATAAAGAGCGATCCTAACAAATCATAGGATAATTTGGCTCTCTCAGATGGGATGTGTCCAACAAGGTTTATTATGAAAAACTAACCAGCAAAGCAAGCAAAGACTCATATAACAAAATACGCACCAAGGAAAACTCATGATATGTGACGAATAAAAATATAGCTCCAAGTAAAATTGAAGATGGTTGTTCGAAGAAAGAGGGGATGCCTTCCGGGGCATCCCCAAGATTAGTTTCTTGGTACTCTTTGGATATTAACTTGTGGTAAAATGGGGCATCCCCAAGCATAGCCTTTTATCACACCTTATTCCTTCATCCATCGTGATCTCACCCAAAACTTGAAAACTTCAATCACACAAAACCCAACAAAACCCTCGTGAGATCCTTTAGTATAAGAATACCAGACTTTAATTTAGGTACTGTTGAAAACCCATTCCAATTTTGTATTTGCATTATAACTACGTATTCTAACTTACCATGACTTATACCTCCTGATACAATCATAGAATCATCAAAATAAGCACACAACGCAAAGAAAACAGAATGTGTCAGAAATAGACAATGTGTAAAGACTCAAATTTTACTCAAACTTCTGTAACTACAAAAATTCTGAACAATTAGGACAACGTACGGAATTTGTATATAAATCTTGTGTAAAAAATTTATGCACTTTCCTTTCTTGTGTGGTTTTTAGAATTCCTGCTACTGGACGCAAAAGTTTCTATTTTACAACAAGATCAAAGCAACTACCACCCCACATGATCCTAAAGGCTTTTCTTGTCACAAACACTAATTAAAACATAAAAACATAATTAGAAAAGTAGCATAATTGTGCAAACACTCAATAATATAAATCAAAAGTAAAAAATAAAATATTCATTTGGTTGCTTCCCAACAAGGTTTTTCTTTATAGCCATTAATATAGGCTTGAGATTTTATTGATGCTCACATGAAAGATAGTAGTTGAAACACAAAGAGAGCATCATGTAGCATAATACAAACACATTTAAGTCCAACATACTTACTATGCATCGGCATCTCATAAGCAAACAAATTACAAGACAAGAAATATCTAACATATGCATGGAAGAAGAAAGGAACAATAGCAATCTCAACATGAAGAGAGATAATTTAGTAGCATGAATATTTCTATAACCATATTTCCCCCTCTCATAATAATTACATGTAGGATGACATTCAAATTATACAATATATCTATCACATAAAATATTCTCATCACGATTCACATGTATAAAAGTCTTATAATCTTCCAAGGTAGTGGGATTAACATTAACTAAAGTCATGACCTCTCCAAACCGACTTTTATCAAAAACTTCAAGAGATAGATAATTCTCGAGAATATTGGGATCATTATTACCTAAAGTTGACACTCTTTAAAACCCACTTTCAAAACTAATTCAGCCATTATTGTCAATATCATATTCATCATGAGAATTAAATAAATTTTCAAGATAATAAGAAGCATCACCCAAATCATGGTCATTACAATGAGTAGTGGACATGACAAAATCGACATCCCCAATCTTGTAGTTTCGCATATTATTACCACAATTGACATTAATAGAATTTATAAAAACTATTGGTTAAAGATAATTATATCTTTTGTAAATATTAGCAAGTGGATGAGGATCCATATGTCTTTACTTTTCCTGTTCATTTTTCTGTTTTCGAGTATTGGCATGAAGGCAATAGAAGCATGCAAGCAACAAAAAGGCAAGTGGAAAGAAGGCAAATAAAAAGGCAAATATTTTTGTGTTTCTCTGAAAACATTTTAGAATTGGGGGATAGGAAAACGAGAGGCAAATGGAAAATAATGTAATTGCAAGGAGACGAGAGTTTATGTGAGGGAACCTTATAGATCTTCACTTGATCTTCCCCGGCAACCGTGCTAGAAATCTTGAATCCTCGCTGATTATGGTGGTTTCTCTTCGAGCTCAAAGGGTGATGTAGCACAATGACGGCAAGTATTTCCCTCAGTTATGAAACCAAGGTATCAATCCAGTAGGAAGATCCACAAGACTATGTAAGCGATACCTACACACATATAACAAATCCTCGCAACCCAACGAGTGTAGGGGTTGTGAGTCCCTCGTGGGTAAAATAAAATGGAAAAAGGATGGATATATAGTTGCAAATAAAGTGATGGTAAATAAAACGCAGCAAGGTATTTTTGGGTTTTTGATAATATAGATCTCAAAATAAAAGAGAAAATAAAATGGAAACGAGAATAGCAAAATAGATCTTGCAAATAGATGATGCAAAATAGAGCCGAGGCCGTAGGTTTCACTAGTGGCTTCTCTTGAGAAAATATCAAGTTGTGGATAGACAAATTACTGTTGGGCAATAGATAGAAGAGTGAATAATTATGAAGATATCCAAGACAATGATCATGTATATAGGCATCACGTCCAAGACAAGTAGATCGACTCCTGCGTGCGTCTACTACTATTACTCCGCACATCGACCGCTATCCACCATGCATCTAGTGTATTAAGCTCAAGGAGAAATGGACTAATGCATTAAGAATGATGACATGATGTAGACAAGATCTATTCATGTAGGAATAGACCCCAACATTTTATCCTTAATAGCAATGATACATGTGTGTCATCTCTCTTTCTGCCACTGAAATTGAGCACCGCAAGATTGAACCCATCACAAAGCACCTATTCCCATTGCAAGATGAAAATATCAAGTTGGCCAAACAAAACTCAAATATCGGAGAAGAAATAAGAGCCTATAGTAATCAAGAATGGATATAATTTCATAGATCTGATCATAAACTCACAATTCATCGCATCCAAACAAACAGACCGCAAAAGATAGAGTTGCATCAAGTAGATCTCCAAGAGACCATTGTATTGAGAAGCAAAACGAGAGAGAAAGCCATCTAGCTAATGCCTGCGGACCCGTAGGTATGATATGAACTAGTCACGTATCATCGAAGGAGCACCAATGAGGATGATGAACCCCTCCGTGACCATGTTCTTCACCGGAACGAGCTCGAGATTGGATCTCGTGGCCTCTGGAACTTGCAAGGCTAAAACAATTTTTCGTCTTCTCTTCTAGGGTTTCTGGAAAATTGTGGTATTTATAGATCTCAGAGGCGGTGGAGGAGGTCCCGAGGCCCCCACTACCAACTAGGGCATTCCGGTGACACAGGGCGCGCCCCTGGTGCCTAGTGGGCCACTTGGGCCTCCCCGTGTTAGCATCCTTGGTCCTCAAGTTTCCTTCTGGTGCAAAAATAATCTCCAAAAAGTTTTGTGGCATTTGTACTTCATCTGATATTGATTTATACGAAGGAAAAAGAAGCAAAAAACAACAACTTTCACTTGGCACTATGTCTATAGGTTTGTCCCGAAAAATGATATAGTGTTGCTACAAAATGATTATAAAACATCCAAGAATGATAATACAACATCATGTAACAATCAAAAATTATAGATACGTTGGAGACATATCATGTACCCAATGGATCTGTTTGGAGTTGTTCAAATACTTCAAAGCACTGCTAGGAGTTCCTCGACCTAACAGCCTGGGGTACGCTGTAGTGCAACCATGAGCCGGGGTTTGATCCCTCTCAAAATCTCTTGATTAGCTCATTCGGCTTGCCCACTCGACTATGGATGTGCTACTGCCGCCAAATCAAGCTGGATGTGCTCACGCTGACAAAACAGCTCCATAGCTCCCTTGGATAGATTGGTACCGTTGTCAATGATGATGCTATGAGGGTAGCCAAAATGGAAGAACAACTTTTTCGAAAACTTGACTGTTGTCTGCGCATCGCAATTGGTGACAGGCTCTGCCTCAACCCACTTGTTGAATTTATCAACCGCCACCAGCAGATGAGTCTTTTTTATCATAAGATGGTTTAAATGGGATGACCATCTCGAGCCCCCACACCGCAAATGGCCAAGTAATTGGGATCATACGCAACTCTTGAGCCAACACGTGGGCTTGACGAGCGAACCTTTGACATCCCTTGCACTTGCGCACAATGTCCTCTACATCTCCATGAGGTGTTATCCAATAAAATCCATGGCAAAAAGCCTTTGCTACCAAGGAACTTGAGTCATCGTGATGTCCACATTTACCAGCATGTATTTCATTGAGAATTTCCTAACCTTCCTCGATGGAAAGACAACATTGAAGGACACTAGTGCTACTCCTTCGGTGTAACTTGCCGTTTATGATAGTCATATATTTGGACCACCGAATTATCTGGCTGGCAATGATTTCCTCAGCCGAGAGCTCGCCTCGAGTCAGGTAGGCTAAGTATGGCATTGTCCAGTCAGGAGTAACATGGAGGGCCGCCACCAAGTGCGCTTCCGGGTCAGGAATAGCTATATCCTCCTCGGATGATAATTTAACTAAGGGGTTGTGGAGGACGTCCAAGAACACATTAGGAGGGCCCCGCTTGCGCTCAGAGCAAAGGCATGATAATGTGTCTGTTGCTTCATTAAGCCAGCGGTCAATATGATCCACCTGGTAACCTTGGAAGTAACCCACCACTTCGGTGCCCGCGTGTCGATAAGCCGCCATGGGAGGGTCTTTTGAATCCCAAGCTCCCAAGACTTGTTTAGCCACAAAATCTGAATTGCCCAAATATCTGACCCGACTAAGATTCATCACCTTAACCATCCTTAGGCATCCCGAGACCTCATATTCGGCTGCATTATTAGTACAAGGGAATATGAGCCGTAAAACATAGCCGAATTTGTCACCTCTAGGGGAAGAAAAGACAACTCTAGCTGTCGAGCCCTCCAATTTCCTGGACCCATCAAAGTGTATAGTCCAATACATGTTATCGGGCCTATCCTCTGGAATTTGCAGGTCTTTCCAGTCATTGATGAAATCCACCAGTGCTTATGACTTGATGGTTGTACGAGGCGTGTACTTCACATGACGAGGACCAAGCTCAATTTCCCACTTGGTGATGCACCAGTGGCCTCTCTATTTTGTATGATATCACCAATGGGTGTGGAGCTGACCACACTAATTGGGTACTCCTAGAAGTAATGCTTCAACTTACGGCTTGTCGTAAAAACTCGAAAATCTAGCTTCTGCAAATGTGGATATCGTTGCTTGGATAAGGTCAAGACTTCACTGACAAAATAGACTGGACGCTGAACCAGATACTCCTTTCATGCCTCCTTCAGTTCAACGACAACTACAACACTGACCGCTTTTGAATTAGCGCCAATGTACACGAGCATGGGCTCTTTGTTGGCCGGGGCGGGTAAAACGGGCAGCTTAGCTAGCTACTTTTTGAGGGATTCAAAAGCTTCGTTAGTTGCGTCAATCCAAACGAAACTTCCGTTTTCTTCAGTAATTGATAGATGGGAATTGTTTTCTCTCCAAGCCGGCTAATAAACTGACTCAGTGCCGCAATGCGACCAGCCATGCGCTGGACCTCACTACTGGAATTCAATAATTTGCTATGTGCCATGCCTTTGCCATCTGCTGACACATGGCAAAGAACCTCTTTGTCGTTAGCTGACAAACACCAGACGACAAAGAGTAGACTGATGGCAAAGACACTGTTTGCCATCAGCCCGCTCTTTGTTGTCTGCCAACAGATGGCAAAGGTATTGTTTGCCATCTGTGAGCTCTTTGTCGTCTGCCAGCAGACGGCAAAGAGGCAACAGGCAGACGACATAGGGCATGGGATGGCCCACTGGTCCGCTGGACAACCGTCCCTAACGGATGCCCCTCTTTGTCGTTGGGGGGCAGTCGACAAAGAGGGTGGCGCCCTAAGGGCCGTCACCCCCACCCCCACCGCCTCTCTCCCTTATAATAGTCGGATCTCTCTCTCTCACCCCTGAAACCCACCGTCGCCGCTGTCGGAGCTCGCCCTCCCCTCCACCCCTGCGACCCGCTACTGGAGCTCGCCCTCCCCTCCACCATCGCCCTTCCTCCACCATCGCCCCTTCCTCCACCACCGCCCTCCACCTCCCCAGTCCCTCCTCCTCCCCGCGACCCCCTCCTCCACCACTGCCTCCTCCTCCACCACCGCCTCCTCCTCCCTGCGACCCCTGCTACCTCTTGAGCTTGCGTTGGTTTTTCCCTTGAAGAGGAAAGGGTGATGCAACACAGTAGCAGTGAGTATTTCCCTCAGTTTGAGAACCAAGGTATCAATCCAGTAGGAGTATCAAGGAAAGTCTCCAAAGTACTTGCGCAAAAACAGCAAACTTGCACCCAACGCTACAAAGGGGTTGTCAATCCCTTCACGATTGATTGCAAGGTGAGATCTGAAGGTGGAAAGTGCAACAAAGTAAGAGTGTAGATCTAAAAATATGATGTGAAATAAACCCGGGGTCCATAGTGTTCACTAGAGGCTTCTCTCATGATAGCAAATATTACGGTGGGTGAACGAATTACTATCGAGCAATTGATAGAACCGCGCAAACTCATGACGATATCTAAGGCAATGATCATACATATAGGCATCACGTCCGAGAAAAGTAGACCGATACTTTCCGCATCTACTACTATTACTCCACACATCGACCGCTATCCAGCATGCATCTAGTGTACTGAGTTCAGAACAAACAGAGTAACGCCTTAAGCAAGATGACATGATGTAGAGGGATAAATTCATGCAATAGATATGAACCCCATCTTTTTACCCTTGATGGAAAGAACACGATGCGTGTCTCGCTACCCCTTTTGTCACTGGGTGAGGTCCCCGCACGGTATGAACCCGAAACCAAGCACTTCTCCCATTGCAAGAATTATATATCAAGTTGGCCAAACGAAACCCACAACTCGAAGAGAATTACAAGGATATGAAATCATGCATATAAGAGATAAGAGGAAACTCAAATAAGATTCATAGATAATCTGATCATAATTCCACAATTTATCGGCTCTCGACAAACACACTGCAAAAGAAGATTACATCGGATAGATCTTCATGAAGATCATGGAGAACTTTGTATTGAAGATCCAAGAGAGAGAAGAAGCCATCTAGCTACTAGCTATGGCCCCGAAGGTCTGTGGTGAACTACTCACGCATCATCTGAGAGGCAATGGTGTTGATGAAGAAGCTCTCCGTGTCCGAATCTCCCCTCCGACAGGGCACCAGAACGTGCCCCAGATGGGATCTTGCGGAGATAGAAGGTTGCGGCGGCGGAAAAGTATTTTCGTGTGTCTCTCATGGTTTCAGATTTTTAGGGAATTTATAGGCGGAAGAACTAGGGCAGGGGAGCCACAGAGGGCCCAGAAGCCTGCTAGGCCCGACCCCCATAGGCCGGGCCTAGGTGGCTTGTGACCTCTTCTGTTATGGAAAAAATCATTCTGCAAGTTTTATTCCGTTTGGACTCCGTTTAATATTCCCCTCTGAAAAAGGTCAAAAACACGGAAAAAACACGAACTGGCACTTGGCACTGAGTTAATAGGTTAGTCCCAAAAAGATATAAAATAGCATATTCATGCATACGAAACATCCAAAGATGACAAGATAATAGCATGGAACCATCAAAAATTATAGATACGTTGGAGACGTATCAACCCCCTCCTCTTGCACCACTGACTCCTCCTCCTTGCGACCCCCTCCTCCACCACCGCCTCCTCCTCCTCCACCACCGACCCCTCCTCCACCGCCTTCTCCTAGCTGCACCTGGACCCCAGCTTACCCCCGTCCGTCAAGGAGAAGACCAACAGCAGCGGCATAGGATCCTCTCAGGTGAGACTCCCTCTCTCTCTTTGTCTCTCTCTCTCATTTTAACAAACTGACTTGCAACAATATGATAAATTGATAAATTGATAGTTTAGGACCATTTAAACTACTATGTCATGGTTAGTTTAGGTTTATGTTTAGTTTTAGTTTTAGGTTAGTTTAGGTTTAGGTTTAGTTTTAGTTTTAGTTTTAGTTTTAGGTTTGTTTAGGTTTAGGTTTAATTTTAGTTTTACTTTTAGGTTAGTTTTGTTTTAGTTTTACTTTTGATTTTTTAGGTTAGTTTAGTTTTAGTTTTAGGTTAGAAAAAACCTAGAAGAAAAAACCATGACACGACGCCCCGACACCCTGACACGACGCCCCGACCCGACACCCCGACACGATGCCTCGACACGACAACCCGACTAGATGCCCCGACACTATACCCCGACACGATGCCCCGACACTCCGACACGATGCCCCGGCACCCCGACACAATGCCACGACACCCCGACACGATGCCCAAACACGACACCCCGACACCTAGACATGACGCCACTGACCCCCGACCCCCGACGTCACTGACCCCCGACCCCCGACGCACTGACCCTCGACCCCCGACCACCGATGCCACTAACCCCCGATGCCACCGACACCCGGCACTACCGACCCTCGACGACACTGACTCCTTACGCCACTGACCCCCGACACCTCTTCTGCCCCATGTTGAACGAGAAGGTGCTTTTCGGCCTTCGAGAGGCCGACGGGGCCATAGTTTTGTAAATTATGAGTTAGGTCACATATTTTCTGATTATGTTATAAAACATCATATTTGTGTTGATCGGGTGAATTTCAATGTGCAGTTGTTCGACGACCTCCCCTTGCGTTGGACGAGCTCTGCCCCTATGTTTATGGGTGAGCACAAATGACTTCTTCTCCTACCCCCTTAATTTGCTTTGTTCCAGTCTTCGTGCCGATGAAACTTGTTAGCTATAGGTTTCTTCAATCATCAGTATGCGTGACCAGTATCTGTCTCCCATTCGAAAGGGAGGCATCCATAAATATGCATGTCTTTTTATATTTATAACCGCCATCCTTTCGAATAGTCCAACATTATCCATGGACAGCCCGAGTATGTCTAGATTGGGTTCGTTTACCCGTATGCTCTGCTTGAGATCCGATGCGGAATTTTTTCAGTCCCTCCCTATTGTTCTCCGGGTACACATCATCTCTACTTATTGCCGAGACGTGTATCAGGAGAACAGCAGGGAGGTGCTGCCGAAATTGTGTGTCGGATCTGGAGCAGAGCATGGGAAAATGAACCCAATCTACACATACTCGGGTGGGATTAGGATCTATCTCTACCTATTAGCGTGTAGGTTGCACGAACGTAATAAAACTAAGAAACTTGATTAGTGGATGAATATAGATGACGAATTATATATATATATATATATATATATATATATTTCTTGTGTGTCCATAGGTAGGCAAGATGAGTGATCGTGCTTAGATGTACACTGGTCACCCTAGTCAGAAAGACATGACCAATGAATGGTTAACAAAAACCAGGGGGTTAGTGAGAGCCGCATTTGCAAATGGCCAGCAAAAAACATGGTGCCCCTGTCCCAACGTCGACAACTGGAAAAAGTAGACAGAGTTTGAAATGGGTAAACACCTACAGAAGTGGGGTCTTACGCCTAATTATACGGTGTGGACTTTTCATGGTGAGTCTCACCAATGTGCCAGAGCTGAGGTGGTTCGTCGTCGCACCGACGAGCATGGTACCGGGATCGAAGACATGGTGCAAGACTTTGATGATGCTCGGGATTCAGACGATGAGATGGAGGAATCTGCAAAGGCCTTCTGTGAAATGTTGGAGTCTTCAAAACGTCCTCTCCACGAGCACACTGAGCTTTGTCAGCTGGATGGCATCACACAAGTAATGGCTCTGAAGGGTCAATTCAACCTAGGCAGAGAATGCTACGACGCGATGATGATGGTATTTGGACGTTTTCTACCCAAAGGCCATGTAGTGCCTGCGAACCTGTACCAGTCAGAAAAAAGCATTCGTGTACTTAAGATGCGCTATGAGAAGATACATGCGTGTGAGAATGGATGTGCCTTATTTAAGCTTGAGTATGCGGCCTTGAACTATTGTGCCATTTGCAATTCTTCAAGGTATATTATGGTAGACAACGGTAGAGGATAGAAGATTCAGACCAAAATCCCCATTAATGTTCTTCGTAGGTGCCAATCGTACCAAGACTTCAACGTCTTTTCATGGTTGAAGAGACGTCCAGACAGATGACATGGCACAAATTGGGCAAAAGAACCGAACTAGATGTGGATGTGAACAAGATGTTGGTACACACTTCAAATGCTTTTGCGTGGAAGCACTTCGATGCATTACATAAGGATAAATCGGCACATCCAACGCATCCTCGAGTTGCCATCATCACGGATGGGTTCAATGTGTATGGTATGACGGTAGCACAATACAGTTGTTGGCATGTATTTGTGATTCCACTCAATCTCCCCCCGGAGAGATTATGAAAAGAAAGAACATTTTCCTGACATTGATAATTCCAGGGCCCAACTATCCGGGGAAGAATATGAATGCGTACATGCAGCCGCTTAAGGATGAATTGCAAGAAGACTGGGATAATGGGATCAAGACATACGACGCCGCTACCAAAAAAACTTCAAAATGCATGTGTGGTACATGTACTCGACGCATGGATATTCCGTGTATGCGCTATTCATTCGCTGGTGTGTGCATGGAAGGTTCCCGTGCACCACATGCAAGGCATCTCTTTAGTTCCGTTGGCTGCAGGCGGGTCGCAAGTTTTCTTGCTTCAACATGCATAGACAGTTCCTGGATCCTGACCATAAGTTCAGAAAAGACAAGAAGAATTTCATCAAAGGTAGAGTTGTCAAAAGCACCACACCAGCTGCGTTGACAGGCCAACAGACCCTTGATCAGTTAAACGCTCTCGAGCCTGATCCTTTGCGTCCAAGGTATTTCAAAGGGTATAATACGAAACACGCCTGGACTCACAAGTCATGCTTATGGGATCTGCCTTACTTCGAAGAACTCATTTGCCCACACAACATCGACTTGATGCACACTGAAAAGAATATTTCGGACGCCATTTTTGGTACATTGTTCGGCATAGAGGGGAAGTCAAAGGATAATCCTAAGGCTAGAATCGACCAGGAGGCTCTATGTGATAGACCGTTACAAAAGTTGCGACAACGGGAAGGAAAGCAAAGCGTAGCGAAGCCAAAGGCATGGTTCAATCTTGAAAGGCAGCTATGAGGGAAATGCTATTGTGGGTGAAAATGTGGTTGGTGTTCCCCGATGGGTATGCTGCGAATCTAAAGAGGGGAGCAAGTCTTGTAAAATTGAAAATATTTGGTCTCAAGAGCCATGATTGGCACATATGGATTGAGCGGGTAATGCCGGTGATGTTGCGTGGCTTTATCCCTGAGGATGAATGGCTAGTACTGGTAGAGATGAGCTATTTCTTTTGTTCTCTTTGTGCGAAAGAACTATCGCCTCGCGTGCTCGATGAAATGGAAGAGTTGGCGGTGGAGTTGATCTTCAAATTAGAAAGGATCTTTCCACCGGGCTTCTTTAATCCAATGCAACATTTGATTTTGCATCTCCCGACCGAGGCAAGATTGGGGGGCATTCAAAATCGATGGTGCTTCTCAACTGAGAGGATGCACAAGACGCTTCGAGCTAAATGTAAAAATAAACATACAATTGAAGCATCGATGTCCAAGGCATTCATTACTAAGGAGGTGACAAACTTCGTGACAACACACTACGAAGCCAAAAATCATCATTCGCATAACTCGAAGCCTCGGTACAATGATGGCAATCCTAAAAAAGGTCGATCCAACCTCAGCCTATTCAAAGGGAAGCTCGCACCAGCCGGTGCTTCGAAAGGGAAATCATTGGATGTCGAAGAATGGCGGGCCATTTATTGTATATGTTTAACAACCTAACAGAAGTGTGGCCATACATCGAATAAGTTCTCAGTACTTCTAATTCCTTTGAACTGATCTTATTCCTTGATATTTGATATAGTAGATACGTTGCCAAATTCTCGGATGGAGCGGTCATCAAAAAGGATTCCGTCGAAGAGTATGAGCTTCTAGCAAAGCATGGAGGTGACTATGTCGGTTTCATCTCTTGGTTCAAACAAAGGGTAATTTATTACCATTAATGGTCCATTTGATTTCTAGGTCTAATTTGCAGCTAATCCATCCATTCTTCCGTATTAAACTTGTAGGCTGATGCAGAGTCTATGGACGTCGAGTTGAGACAAGTCGCTAATGGTTTTGACTATAAGGTTCGTTCATTTGACAAATACAACATCAACGGGTATCCCTTTCTTACCTTTGGGACATAGCTATTGCTACTGCAACAAAAGACCTTCCAACGGCGCCAGAAACACATGATGACGGGAGACTATTATTGTCTTGATACTCCTCAGCAACGGCACCAAGAATCTTTCTATTACGGCTACGCCTTTAGGGACTTCCTAGGCAAATATGCAAAGGATTTCCCCATGGCCTTGGAGCCTTGCGTTGGTGTTCCCTCAAAGCAGAAAGGGTGATGTAGCACAGTGGCGGTAAGTATTTCCCTTAGTTTTGAGAACCAAGGTATCGATCCAGTGAAGGAATGTCACAAGTACCTGCACAAACACAAAGAGCTTGCTCCCAACGCTATGAAGGGGTTGTCAATCCCTTATAGATTGTTTGCCAAGTGAGAACTGAAAGAAACAAAGTAACAAAGCAAAGTGAAAGCGAAAGTGGAAACGATAGGTGTGAATAGACCCGGGGTCCGTAGTGTTCACTAGTGGCTTCTCTCATGAAAGCAAGTACACGACGGGTGAACAAATTACTGTCGAGCAATTGATAGAACCGTGCAAAGTCATCACGTCATCTATGGCAATGATTATATCTATAGGCATCACGTCCAAAACAAGTAGACCAATACTTTCTGCATCTACTACTATTACTCCACACGTCGACCGCTATCCAGCATGCATCTACTTTATTAAGTCCAAAAGAACAGAGTAACGCCTTAAGCAAGATGACATGATGTAGATGGACAATCTCATATCTACGATAAAAGCCCATCTTGTTACCCTTGATGGCAACAACACGATGCGTGCCTTGCTGCCCCCACTGTTACTGGGAAAGGTCACCACACGGTATGAACCCAAAACCAAGCACTTCTCCCATTGCAAGAATCATAGATCTAGTTGGCCAAACAAAACCCAAGAC
This sequence comes from Hordeum vulgare subsp. vulgare, assembly GCF_904849725.1. Lineage (NCBI taxonomy): Eukaryota > Viridiplantae > Streptophyta > Magnoliopsida > Poales > Poaceae > Hordeum > Hordeum vulgare. The sequence goes on along the minus strand of NC_058524.1, from coordinate 400,134,576 downwards.
CCGGAGAGACTTACAAGGATATCAAATCATGCAAATAAGAAATCAGCAAAGACCAAATATATATCATAGATAATCTGATCACAAATCCACAATTCATTGGATCTCGACAAACACACCGCCAAAGAGGATTACATCGGATAGATCTCCATGAAGATCATGGAGAACTTTGTATTGAAGATCCAAGAGAGAGAAGAAGCCATCTAGCTACTAACTACGGACCCGTAGGTCTGAAGTGAACTACTCACGAGTCATTGGAGGGGCGATGATGTTGATGTAGAAGCCCTCCAACTCCAAAGTCCCCTCCGGAAGGGCACCGGGAAGGGTCTCCACATGAGATCTCGCGGAAACGGAAGCTTGCGGCGGCGGAAAAGTCTTTTCGTGAATTCCCTCATTTTTTTTCTGTATTTTAGGGAATATATAGGCGAAGGAGCTAGGGTCAGGGGGCGCTAGGGAGGCCACAAGCCTGGTAGCCGCCGCCCCCTGGTGGTGGCTACATGGCTTGTAGCCCCCCTGTAGCTCTCCTGCCTTGGCCCTCAAGCCCCGTGATCTTCCTTCGTTCGGGAAAATTTTATTTCGGGGATTTTATTCCGTTTGGACTCCGTTCCAAAATCAGATCTGAAAAGAGCCAACAACACAGGAAAAAACAAGAACTGGCACTTGGCACTAAATTAATAAGTTAGTCCCAAAAAATATATAAAAGATACATAAAACATCCAAAGATGACAAGATAACAACATGAAACCAACAAAAATTATAGATACGTTTGAGACGTATCAAGCATCCCCAAGCTTAACTCCTGCTCGTCCTCGAGTAGGGAAGTGATAAAGAATGAATTTTTGATGCTTTCATGCTACCTAGCATAGATGTCCTTTGTAACTCCTCTTATGTGACGTGAATGTTCAGATCCATTAGATTCAAAACAATAGTTTGCTATTGATGTGGAGACAATAATACTTCAAGCAAACTAGCAAGGTAATCATGAACTTTCAAAATAACTAGGCCAAAAGAAAGTTATCCCTACAAAATCATATAGTCTGGCTATGCTCTATCATCCTTACACAATGAATTTAAATCATGCACAACCCGGTATTGGCCAAGTAATTGTTTTCACACCTTTACTTTCTTAAACCTTTTCAACTCTCACGCAATACATGAGCGTGAGCCATGGTTTTAGCACTATAAGTCGTGTGGAGGTTGCAAGACAAACAAGGAGAAGATGATCACATTAACTAGGCATATCAATGAGCTGTGGAGATGCTCATCAATATATATCAATGTGAATGAGTAGGGATTGCCATACAAATGATGCACTAGAGCTAAGAGTATGTGAAAGCTCTTAAAGAAAACTAGTGGGTGTGCATCCAACTTGGTTGCTCACGAAGACCTAAGGCAAATTTGAGGAAGCCTATCATTGGAATATACAAGCCAAGTTATGTAATGAAAATTTCCCACTAGCTATATGGTGGTGACAAAACGAGAGACTCTCAATCATGAAGATCATGGTGCTTAATAAGCACAAGTGTGGAAGGATAATAGCATTGTCCCTTCTCTCTTTTTCTCTCATCATTTTTTTGGTGGGCTCTTTGGCCTCTTTTTTTTGGTGGGCATCTTTGGCCTCTTTTACTTCCTCACATGGGACAATGCTCCATCAATGATGATCATCACACTTTCAACTCAAAATTTAGAGCAACGATGACTCTATATGGAATGCCTTCGGTAGTGTACCGTGACAATGATCTAGCATGGCATAGACATTAATGGAAACATTATGCTAGCTATCTTACGGTCATGCATTAGCAATGTAGAAGTGGTGGCACATGTCATGGTGGTTTTTGCATGGAAATATATCTCGGAATGACTTTGAAAAAGCCATAGTAGGTAGGTATGGTGGCAGTTTTGAGGGAGGCTAATGGTGGGTTTTGTGCATCGGCGAAAGTTGCACGGCACTAAGAAGATAGTGATGGTGGTAGGTGAAAGTGCATCTAAACCATGGACTCAACATTAGTCATGAAGAACTCATATACTTGTTGCAAAAATTATAGTAGTAATCGAAACAAAGCATTCAACGCATACTCCTAGGGGAAGGGTTTGTAGGTATAAACCATCACGCGATCCCGACCGCCACACAAAGGATGACAATCAATAGACTAATCATGCTCAGACTTCATCACATAGCGGTTCACCATACGTGCATGCTACGGGAATCACTAACTTCAACACAAGTATTTCTAGATCCACAACACCTTACTAGCATAACTTCAGTATTACCACAACCACAACTCAAAACTAATTGAGATGAATCAAACTTCTCTAACTATTCAATGCACATGAAGGTGGAAGTTTTCATATCCCTTTGGATAACTACCCCTTTTGAGACTACTTTCAAAGCATAGATCAACTACCAAGCCACGCACCGCTGTGCTCTAAAAGATATAAGTGAAGCACATGTGATATGAATTGTCTACCAAAGGATATAAGTGAAGCTCGACAAAATCACGGTGAGTGCATGTCTCTCTCTCTAGGTGTGCAGCAAGGATGATTGTGACACAGCAAAAATAAAGGACTTCTACGATACAAGACGCTCCAAGCAAAACACATAACATGTGGTGAATAAAAATATAGCCCCAAGTAACATTACCGATGGATTGAAGACGAAAGAGGGGATGCCTTCCCGGGGCATCCCCAAGCTTAGGCTTTTACCGCATCCTTGAATCTCTTGGGGTGCCTTGGGCTTCTCCAACCTTGAGCTTTTGCCAATCTTTATCTCTTTGTCCATAAGAACTTCACCCAAAACTTGAAAACTTCACAACACGAAACTTAAACAGAAATTCGTGATAACATTAGTATAAGAAAGCAAACCACCACTTCCTTAGGTACTGTAGAAAACTTAAATTCTACTTATGTCGATGTTGGGTTACTGTATTTTCAATCTTCCATGGCTAATACCCCCCGATACTATCCATAGTTTCATCAAAATAAGAAACCAACTCAACAAAAACAGAATATGTAATCAGCAGACCAGTCTGTAGCAATCTCTATACTTCGTATACTTCTGGTACTTCAAAAATTCTGAAAAATTACGACAGTCTGAAGAATTTGCATAGCAATCAGAAGCAAAAAGAATCAACTCATAAGCTCTTACAGAAAAAAATGCAAATTCTTTTCGTGAGCAGAAAGTTTCTGTCTTTTCTAGCATGACCAAACGATCATCCCCAAGACTAATCATAACAGTTTTTCTTGGCACAAACGCAAAAGAAACACAAAAAACACAATCATAACAGAATTATTAAAGTGTGGAAAACACAAAACAGAAAGAAAAAGGATAGATTCGTTGGGTTGCCTCCCAACAAGCACTGTTGTTTAACGCCCTTAGCTAGGCATTCAATGATGCTCTCACAAAAGACAAGAATGGAAGCACAACGAGAGCATCCTAAAGCGTGCGAAAATCACATCTAAGTCTAACATACTTCCTATGTACACGCATTTTATAGGAAAACAGATTGTCAAGACAACTAATAGTTGCCATATGCAAGGAAGAAGAAAGAGACAATAGCAATCTCCACAAAACGAGAGGTAATTTGGTAACATGAAAGTTTCTACCACAATATTTTCCTCTCTCATAATAATTACATGTGGAATCATATTTGAATTCAACAATGTAACTATCACATATGATATTCTTTTCATGATCCACATGCATGCAAAGTTGACGCTCTTCAAAAATAGTGGGATTATCATCAACTAAAGTCATGACTTCTCCAAACCCACTTTCAATAATATTGCAAATATCATATTCATCATCAGGCTGAAACAAATTTTCAAGATCATAAGAAAAATCATCGCCCCACTCATGATCATTGCAACAAGTAGTGGTCATAGCAAAACTAGCATCCCCAAGCTTAGGGTTTTGCATATTCTTAGCATGATTGTCACTAATAGAATTTATAGTGAAACCATTGCAATCATGCTTTTCATTGAAGGAGCCCTCGTGAATCACTTCATAAGTTTCTTCATCACGATTTTCAGATTCACACATCTCAAGCAAAACTCCATAAAGATAGTCAAGTGCATTCAATTCACTAGCAATTGGTTCCACGTAAGTGGATCTCTTAAAGAGATTAGCAAGTGGATGAGGATCCATGTCACTAGATTTTCAGCAGGCGAAGATGCAAGCATATTGAAGGCACATAGAACACAAGCAACGGAAAGGCAAACGAGAGAAAAGGGCGAACGAAAAAGGCAAACGAAAAAGGCAAACGAAAAAGGCAAAGGAGAAAGGAAAATGAAAACGGCAAATGTGAAGTGGGGGAGAGGAAAACGAGAGGCAATTGGCAAAAAAGGTAAATGCAAGAGATGAGTTTGTGAGACCTACTTGGATAGATCTCTCCTTCCCCGGAAACGGCACCAGAAATACTTTTGCTACTGCAACAAAAGACCTTCCAACGGCGCCAGAAACATGTGCTGACGGGAGACTATTCTTGTCTTGATACTCCTCAGCAACGGCACTAGGAATCCTTCTGTTACGGCTACGCCTTTAGTGACTTCCTAGGAAAATATGCAAAGGATTTCCCCCGTGGCCTCGGAGCCTCGCGTTGGTGTTCCCTCGAAGCGGAAAGGGTGATGTAGCACAACGGCGGTAAGTATTTCCCTCAGTTTTGAGAACCAAGGTATCGATCCAGTGAAGGAATATCACAAGTACCTACACAAACACAAAGAGCTTGCTCCCAACGCTATGAAGGGGTTGTCAATCCCTTATAGATTGTTTGCCAAGTGAGAACTGAAAGCAACAAAGTAACAAAGCAAAGTGAAAGAAAAAGTGGAAACGATAGGTGTGAATAGACCCGGGGGTCGTAGTGTTCACCAGTGGCTTCTCTCATGAAAGCAAGTAGACGGTGGGTGAAAAAATTACTGTCGAGCAATTGATAGAACCGCGCAAATTCGTGACGTCATCTATGGCAATGATTATATCTATAGGCATCACGTCCAAAACAAGTAGACCGATACTTTCTCCATCTACTACTATTACTCCACACGTCGACCGCTATCCAGCATGCATCTAGTGTATTAAGTCCAAAAGAACAGAGTAACGCCTTAAGCAAGATGACATGATGTAGATGGACAATCTCATATCTACGATAAAATCCCATCTTGTTACCCTTGATGGCAACAACATGATGCGTGCCTTGCTGCCCCTACTGTCACTGGGAAAGGTCACCACACGGTATGAACCCAAAACCAAGCACTTCTCCCATTGCAAGAATCATAGATCTAGTTGGCCAAACATAACCCAAGACTCGGAGAGACTTACAAGGATACCAAATAAGAAATCAACAAAGACTCAAATATATATCATAGATAATCTGATCACAAATCCACAATTCATCGGATCTCGACAAACACGCCGCCAAAGAGGAGTACATTGGATAGATCTCCATAAAGATCATGGAGAACTTTGTATTCAAGATCGAAGAGAGAGAAGAAGCCATCTAGCTACTAACTACGGACCCACAGGTCTGAAGTGAACTACTCACGAGTCATTGGAGGGGTGATGATGTTGATATAGAAGCTCTCCAACTCCAAAGTCCCCTCCGACAGGGCACCGGCAAGGGTCTCCAGATGGGATCTCGCGGAAACGGAAGCTTGCGGCGACGGAAAAGTGTTTTCGTGGATTCCGTGATTTTTTTTTCTGTATTTTAGGGAATATATAGGCAAAGGAGCTTGGTCAAGGGGGCGTCGGGGAGGCCACAAGCCTGGTAGCCACCCCCTGGTGGCGGCTACAGGGCTTGTGGGCCCCCTGTAGCTCTCCTGCCTTGGCCCTCAAGCCCCCTGATCTTCTTCCGTTCGGGAAAATTTTATTTCGGGGATTTTGTTCCGTTTGGACTCCGTTCCAAAATCAGATCTGAAAAGAGCCAAAAACACAGAAAAAACAGGAACTGGGAATTGGCACTGAATTAATAAGTTAGTCCCAAAAAAGATATAAAAGATACATAAAACATCCAACGATGACAAGATAAGAGCATGAAACCATCAAAAATTATAGATACGTTTGAGACGTATCAGCTATCTGTGCCCGACCTAAAGACTACAAATTGTTATGTCTCTGCTTTCGGCGAAGGAGGTAGCGAGTATTATTGAAGAGTTGAAGAAATTTATGAACTTATATTCTATGGTGAAAACCCACCGACCGTCGTAGTCTTCCAATGTTATTGGTTTGAGCCGAGGGAGACTAGAAGGACTCATGAACATATAGGACTAGTCGAAATCAACCAAAACACCCATTTAGATGTTTCCGTTGTCTATATTACGACGTAATAGGCGACACAAGTTTTCTATCCACCGTGGACCTGCCAAACTGATCCAAATCTGAAAGGTTGGGATGTCATTTATGAAGTGATGCCACGTTTTAGACCACCTAGCCTCATTGAAGAGGATTACGAACCTCACATTAACCCAGACACATTAACCCACATTTATTTGAGAAAATATTTGCAAAAAGAAATAAAGTATTTAGGGATTTTCTAAAAAACATTTTTTGAAGTATTTATTTTGGTAGTGGAAAAATGCCCATCTTTTTGGATTTTTTTTCTGAAAATTTTAATATATTATACCCCTATATTCCGAGGAATATTCCATTTCCTTTTAATCATTTTAATTACCGTTTTAATAAAAATTGGAAAGTGGTCTCTTATTAGGAAGGTACCTGGGCCACTTTAGGAAACAAATCAGGCCCATTACTACTCCTTCTCCTACCTCACGTTCATTCCTTATGTGGCCATGGCAGAAACTTCCCAGGAAGCTTCCCCTCCGGGATTCGTGAGATTCTTTCCCTCCCGGCGCCTCCCACCACCCCTATAAGAACCACCTCGGCCTCCTCTTTCCATTCCCCTAAAAAAATCTCCGTTTCCCTGCCCTTACCCTGTGCGCCACCATCGCCATCTTCTCTGTCGACCGGAGCTCGGCACGAGCTTAACCACCTCGCCCCCCTGCGCCCCCCTTCCCCAAGCACCCCCCCTCTCCTCCACCAGCCCCCCCTCCCAGGAGATCCCTCCCCTCTCCGGAGTGCCTCTGCACCCTCGCCGGAGCAGCCACCGGAGTTCCCAGCCTCCTGTGTCCACGGTGAGATCCATGAAATCCCGTCACAGTTTTTTTTCAGAAAAAGAGCAAAGTTATAAAATTCATATCTATTAGTGTGTAACTCCAAATTAGATGATTCTTTTTGCGTTCGATCACAAATTTTATGCAGTTTCTGTAGATATATAATTTGTCTATGTTTGAATTTATAAAAATTGAGTTAGATCAGATTTGAAGTAAAGCTTGTTTTGCTTATTCCGGGAGTTTAAAAATAGCTTTTAATTTGATTCTTTTTGCTGCTGCTTCCTATTGATCATATCTTTCAGTAGTTTCAGTTTCAGTTTTTTTTTATACTTTTACTTGTGGTTTTTACCAAGACATATTCTGTTTTTGTTCTTTTAGGATTATGGCTATTTCTTTTCCTATAATTGTTTTTAAATTAATTTCTTTTATATTTCAGAAAGTTTATGTTTAGTTTCTATTAGTTAAACAGTAGGTTCTCAACAAGTTTTTATTTTTATTTTATTTGTTATCATGAAATCAATTCTAGTTCTCTAATAACTTGCAATTGATTTCTCTACTGTTTCAACTCCCATTTGAAAATACTTCCAAAATAGTTTTATGTAAAATACTTTATTTTATCTTGGCTAAATTTATATCTTAGTTCTCTGTTATTTAATGGTTTATTTTCAGTTAGAACAAAAAAAAACTATTTAGTGTTTGATGTAGTAGAAGACTCCCAGTTTTAGTTGAAGTTTCTTTCGGATTCTTATTCGCTCTCTCTTTTGTTTTGATTGCTAGAATGATTGCTAGTATGAGTGCTTATGTGAATGATATGTTTGTTATATAGATTTCATCGGAGAGTGACGAATAGTCTATCAAGTTATTTCTCGACAAGGATAATTGTTCTTCATCAACATCACCAGGCAAGTCATTTGATCATGTATCACCTATGTTTTATGCATCGTAGTTCTACCATCCTATGCCCAATTGCATGCTGAGTAGGTACTTGGAAATTTTGGTTACATATTGTAGTATCATGTGGTAGGCACCCAACAACCCCGTTACTTGGCCCGGGACGACAAATTTCATATTGTTATGCTTGAGTAGACAGGATTCTGGTTGAGAGTTTATCACGAGTGATGCGAGAATAATTTAATAACCAAGACCGGTTAAGTCAAGACTTTTCAAGACCTCATGATGCAATGCAACTCTGGGTGAAGGACGGTTGATCGGCTCCCTGGAGAAACCAGTGGATGACCCGGGATGCTGGAGACGGCCATCACATCTTGCGGAAAGCTTCACCCAGGCTCAAAGAGACGGACGGATATTTTCAAGACCCAAGGCGTACCTGCACAGCCACAAGTAATTATGGGCTCTGGCTTGGTTGGACAACGCGGCGACTCTAGACAGGCGGTGCTAGCAGATGTAGAAGAACGGTAGGATTGGATGGGCACCGACAGGGATTCAGAGGGACCCGTTGAAAGACCAGGTTTTCATCATCCGGTCTTCAAACACCCTGAAGTGCAAGGACATACACGTAGGCGATCAAATCTTGCGGGGAACGTGTGCAAAACTCTGCAGAGTACTGAAACCTAATGGATTAGCCGTGTCCACGGTCATGGACAATTTGAGCCAAAGGAACTGAAGTTATCTGAAATTCTCAGCACAAATAATAATAATGATGTGGGAATTATTGACAACTCGGGTACGAGAATTGGTTGGCGGAACCATCTCGTTAACAACCAACAATGTAGTAACATTTTGCTTTTAGCCTTCTCTTGATGTAGGAGAAAACTTGCTTTTCGCTAAAAACTTATAGCCCCACCTGCCATGTAGGCATATAGTATAGATGTTTATTTTAGCCCCTCTCATATGTGACTTGCCGGCATATTCAATATGCTGACCTACACGGCTGCAACGTCTTATGTTGCAGATATTTTTCTTCGACGAGTAAGAGTACGATTCAGGGTTACGGTCTACACTCAACTTGCCGTTGGTGTTTATTGGAACTCCACTCCCTTGACTGCTTCCGTTGAGATATTTAAGGTATATATCAGTTTTACGCTATTTACATGTGATTGCACTTTGATATATACATTGATGTACTGTGTGTGCCAGCATACTGATCCAGGGATGGCACAGAAACACAGAGGCTTGACTCGTTTTGAGTCGGGTCGCTACAGAAATGGTATCAGAGCACATGTTGACTGTCGGACGTGACCCTAGAAACTGGAAATTTCTTAGGATATGATCTCTCTAAAAATTCTTCAATAACACCTTTTACTTCTCATCTCTTCTGATTTCATCAAACGTTCTCTCTCACCTCAGATAGTTAGACAATGCCCTTTCCCCTTTGACCACGTACTCCCGCTTCAAAGTAAAGAGGATTTCATCATGCAGTTGAAGCTACACCAATTGAAGACTCTCAAGACCCGAAGAACTCGAAGACCCCAAAACGTTCCAATGTTTATTAGAAGTCCAAACCCCAATTATATACCCACGTTAGTTATGATGATTTTTGAGCCGTCATTGGTGTGTGTTTTCCGACGGCCACAACTAAAACCTATTCTCAAAAATATTGTTTGTATTGTGTGTATCTCCCTCCCTCTCTTACCCGTCTCATCCCCAAAACCTTAACCCTACCAGATGGAGTATGAAGCTGGACTTGTAGTCTCTAGACCAATGACCCAGCTGGAGGCTGATATATGGATTCAAACCATGGAGAACCACTTTGGGAGCACCTTGATCTCAAGGAAGTATGAAGTGGAACACGCTCTTCAGTACTTTACACAAAGTGCTGCAATCTGGTGGAAAATGCATCATGCCATACAAGGATTTAGTGGAGCAGAAACCTGGGACGAATTCAAGAGGACTCTGTTAAGATCCCGTCTCATTCGGAAGTGCTATGATAATCCAAAGGAGAAGACTTGTGCATGCAAGATCTGTGGAGAAATAGGACACACCCAGGAAGAACACAAGGATGGATGCACTCATTGTGATGGAAATCACCTAGCTGAGGAGTGCCCAAGTAGTCAGGTGACTTGTTTCTTGTGTGAAGGAACCACCCACTACCCAGCTAAGTGTCACATTTACCTCAAGGTGCAACAAGTTGTCAAGAAGTAGAAAGATGCAGTGAAGGAAACACTCAAGAAGAAGATTCTAGAAGAACCGGTGATGAACGAAAATATTGAAGACCCTGATGGACAAGGTTTGACCAGATTTTTCTCCAATGCATGCTACTCATGTGGAGAAGAAGGACAATATTCACATGATTGCACGAAGGGAAGCCAAGAGTATGTGGGAAACTTCCCGACGGAAGAAGTGGAGTTTGATCCACTTGAAATAGAAGAACTGGCCAAAATAAAGGAGTCCGGAAAGAAGAAAAAGTACCCTCGGAAGAGCCAAATCTCTGCAGACATAGACCTGAGTCATGTCAGATGTTACAAGTGTATGGAATTTGGCCACCACAAATACATGTGCTCAGGAAGGAAGCCGGAAACCCAAGGAGCAAAAGCAAACACTAAGACGCCTCGAGACTTGTCAGAACTCATTTGCTTTCGTTGCAAGGAAGCAGGACATTTTGCTAGCGATTGTCCACAACGGAAGAAAGCTAAGAAGGAGTAGTTAAGTTTTGACCGCGGCAATTAGTGTAATATGAAGAACTCTTGTTTTTCATGAGATCATGGAGTGAAATTTTTGTAACGGAAGTCCCTGAGATTGTAATAACATCATGAATAAATGGAATTTATTGTCTCATGATTGCCTATGTTGAATATGTATGCGTTGTTTCTCTTCGAACAAAGATCTCTAAACAATTATGAGGATATGAGGAAATATGGTCTTTGCAGGCATGAGTATAATTCATTTTAAGTGTGGTAGTAAGCGGTAAACCCACAGGATCCACTGAGTAGGAATGTACCATAACTACCAGGGAGACATATACATTCCTCTGAGTACCTATTTACTAACACCTGTAGATGACAACTCTCTACGAGTCATTCCTCAAGGGCCCCGAAACGATCATGACCCTGACCAGTGAGCATGATTACCCGAAAATCCTGAAGGACATGATGAAGCACATTCGTCTTGAAGGAGATGCAGTCTACAAAGGCTACCCATTCATGGAAAGTGGAGTAGAACTTTGGTACGTGGAAGTACACCTCCACCATGCGAAAGGAGTTTGTCCAAAGACTATGGGGCAATACTTTTTCATTTCACGTGTACCATGAGCAACCTTCTTTGATGCTGTTCGTGAAGCTGCCATGGAAGCCATACGTCAGATTGGAGAGATACTTGAAGCAAGACTCCGTCATACCCAGGAATACCTGAGTGAAGTGCAGGCGGAGATGATGGAGATGAAGCTCATGACCACCATGATGAAGCGAAAGATCGATGATTTCAAGGAGCACCTCGGAAAGTTCGAGTGGAACTAAAGTACCTCCAAGAGAGATGAATGAATAATGTTGGCAGAAATGCTCGTCCATACCGAACAATGTGGATGGCAGCATTTGTAATAAATTACTTTTGAGTTGGAATTTTGAAGAAAGCAAGGATGTAATAAAGGATTGATTATGAAATGAATATGATTTATGGAAGAAGCTATGATGGATCAACAAATGTTTTCTTAGGAACATACGAAAGCCAGAGAGTTGTGAAGATACGATAGATGTTTTGTTCAGCTTGCAGAACCAATGGATTATCCGAACTCCGTTCGTGGACAAGAGAAATTCTGCAACGCTTGTTAGAATACGAGATTCACTAAGCCTTATACAAGGTAATGATTTCAGTGCGACATGGCTTGGCCACCATGACGACTTACTATTATCATTCTCTTGCTATTTGGAATGGTAAATCTGAGAGGCTTACCCACAGTGAGAGACGACGTTCTTTGAAGCTTTTGTTTAAGCCTTAGAATGGTATGATGAAAGCCCCATGTAAATGGCATTTGTTGCCACGCGTAGGGAATTTTACGTTGAGGATGAAGACAAGACCCCTCTCTCTGCAGGATAACCACAAATGGTAGACCACCATGAGAATCATTGATAGGTTATTTAGTATTAATCACGAGTCTGTCAGTTAAGAAGACCCAGTAACGGAAGAAGCTTGTATCAACATAAGAACCCTCGATTTTTATGAGAACGTTATGAGTATAATGGAAGAGCATCACCAGAGGAGTTAGTATGAAGACTGTGAGGAGTCAGATGCCAAAACCCGAGATGATTTCTAAAATTCCGAGGGACCAGTAGCTCTCATTTTAAGTGTGGTAGCATCCCACTTGGCAGGAGATTGGTTTTGTTCGAAGACCCCAAACCCTAACCTTTCTTTCTAGCCTCTCCGAATCTCGAGGACGAGATTCATTTTAAGTGTGGTAGGTTTGTAACATCCCAAATTTTGGAATGTTAATAAAATTATTAGACTGATTGTTCGTTTGTTTGCTTGAGTGATTGAAAGCTTGAGTGAAATTTGAAAAGTTTCCAAAACTTTTGAATGAGAGGGAATAAAATGACTTTCCCCTTTTTCCTGTGAATTCAAATTCATTTTTTTTTAAATCAACGAGAGGAGATAGCATGACTTCTTCAACTATAAAGAATTTGAATCAAGGTGGCATTGGAATTCCTTTCGATTTTGCTTTGCATTTTGTTTCTTGCACACTCACGGAATGCCGGAACCATATCTTGTCAAGCAAGAAAAAGAGAGGAGAAACATGACCCTCCAAAACCCGGGGATATTCTTTGAAGTATTTGAGCTATGAAACCCAAGATTTATTTGAGAAAATATTTGCAAAAAGAAATAAAGCATTTAGGGATTTTCTAAAAAACATTTTTTTGAAGTATTTATTTTGGTAGTGGAAAAATGCCCATCTTTTTGGATTTATTTTTCTGAAAATTTTAATATATTATACCCCTATATTCCGGGGAATATTCCATTTCCTTTTAATCGTTTTAATTCCCGTTTTAATAAAAATTGGAAAATGGTCTCTTATTAGGAAGGTACCTGGGCCACTTTAGGAAACAAATCAGGCCCATTACTACTCCTTCTCCTACCTCACGTTCATTCCTTCTACGTCCATGGCAGAAACTTCCCAGGAAGCTTCCCCTCCGGGATTCGAGCTTCTTTCCCTCCCGGCGCCTCCCACCACCCCTATAAGAACCCCCTCGGCCTGCTCTTTCCATTCCCCTAAAAAAATCTCCGTTTCCCTAGCCGTAGCCTGGACGCCACCATCGCCATCTTCTCTGTCGACCGGAGCTCGGCACGAGCTTAACCACCTCGCCCCCCCTGAGCCCCCTTCCCCAAGCGCCCCCCCCCCCTCTCCTCCACCGGCCCCCCTCCCAGGAGATCCCTCCCCTCACCGGGGTGCCTCTCCACCCTCACCGGAGCAGCCACCGGAGCTCCCACCCTCCTGTGTCCACGGTGAGATCCACAAAATCCATATCTATTAGTGTGTAACTCCAAATTAGATTATTATTTTTGCGTTGGATCACAAATTTTATGCAGTTTCTGTTGATATATAATTTGTCTATGTTTGGATTTATAAAAATTGAGTTAGATCAGATTTGAAGTAAAGCTTGTTTTGCTTATTCCGGGAGTTTAAAAATAGCTTTTAATTTGATTCTTTTTGCTGCTGCTTCCTATTGATCATATCTTTCAGTAGTTTCAGTTTCAGTTTTTTTTTATACTTTTACTTGTGGTTTTTACCAAGACATATTCTGTTTTAGTTCTTTTAGGATTATGGCTATTTCTTTTCCTATAATTGTTTTTAAATTAATTTCTTTTATATTTCAGAAAGTTTATGTTTAGTTTCTATTAGTTAAACAGTAGGTTCTCAACAAGTTTTTAATTTTATTTTATTTGTTATCATGAAATCAATTCTAGTTCTCTAATAACTTGCAATTGATTTCTCTACTGTTTCAACTCCCATTTGAAAATACTTCCAAAATAGTTTTATGTAAAATACTTTATTTTATCTTGGTTAAATTTATATCTTAGTTCTCTGTTATTTAATGTTTTATTTTCAGTTAGAACAAAACAAAAACTATTTAGTGTTTGATGTAGTAGAAGACTCCTAGTTTTAGTTGTAGTTTCTTTCGGATTCTTATTCGCTCTCTCTTTTGTTTTGATTGCTAGAATGATTGCTAGTATGAGTGCTTATGTGAATGATATGTTTGTTATATAGATTTCATCGGAGAGTGACGAATAGTCTAACAAGTTATTTCTCGAGAATGATAATTCTTCTTCATCAACATCACCAGGCAAGTCATTTGATCATGTATCACCTATGTTTTATGCATCGTAGTTCTACCATCCTATGCCCAATTGCATGCTGAGTGGGTACTTGGAAATTATGGTTACATATTGTAGTATCATGTGGTAGGCACCCAACAACCCTGTTACTTGGCCCGGGACGACAAATTTCATATTGCTATGCTTGAGTAGACATGATTCTGGTTGAGAGTTTATCACGAGTGATGTGAGAATAATTTAATAACCAAGACCGGTTAAGTCAAGACTTTTCAAGACCTCATGATGCAATGCAACTCTGGGTGAAGGACGGTTGATCGGCTCCCTGGAGAAACCAGTGGATGACCCGGGATGCTGGAGACGGCCATGACATCTTGCGGAAAGCTTCACCCAGGCTCAAAGAGACGGACGGATATTTTCAAGACCCAAGGCTTACCTGCACAGCCACAAGTCATTATGGGCTCTGGCTTGGTTGGACAACAAGGCGACTCTGGACAGGCGGCGCTAGCAGATGTAGAAGAACAGTAGGATTGGATGGGCACCGACAGGGATTCAGAGGGACCCGTTGAAAGACCATGTTTTGATCATCCGGTCTTCAAACACCCTGAAGTGCGAGGACATACACGGAGGCGATCAAATCTTGTGGGGAACGTGTGCAAAACTCTGCAGAGTACTCAAACCTAATCGATTAGCCGTATCCACGGTCATGGACAATTTGAGCCAAAGGAACTGAAGTTATCTGAAATTATCAACACAAATAATAATATTGATGTGGGAATTATTGACTATTCGGGTACGAGAATTGGTTGGCGGAACCATCTCGTTAACAACCAACAATGTAGTAACATTTTGCTTTTAGCCCTCTCTTGATGTAGGAGAAAACTTGCTTTTCGCTAAAAACTTATAGCCCCACCTGCCATATATGCATATAGTATAGATGATTATTTTACCCCCTCTCATATGTGACTTGCCGGCATATTCAATATACTGACCTACATGGCTGCAACGTCTTATGTTGCAGATATTTTTCTTCGACGAGTAAGAGTACGATTCAGGGTTACTGTCTACACTCAACTTGTCGTTGGTGTTTATTGGGACTCCACTCCCTTGACTGCTTCCGCTGAGATATTTAAGGTATATATCAGTTTTACGCTATTTACATGTGATTGCACTTTGATATATACATTGATGTACTGTGTGTGCCAGCATACTGATCGAGGGATGGCACAGAAACACAGAGGCTTGACTCGTTGTGAGTCGGGTCGCTACATTTACTAACAAACAATTTCATTAACTCATCCATCTTAGCACTTAAATAGTTAATTTCTTCTATATCATGCACTTTTTTACTAGTAGGTGACCTTTCAGTGTGCCACTGAGAATAGTTTGTCATGATATTGTCTAGGAGTTTTGTGGCTTCTCCTAGTGTGATTTCCATGAAAGTTCCACCGGAGGCGGAATCCAAGATATTTCTAGAAGCAAAATTCAAACCAGCATAGAAAATTTGTATAATCATCCAAAGACTCAAGCCATGAGCGGGACAATTTCTAATCATAAATTTCATTCTCTCCCAAGATTGTGCAACATGTTCATGATCTAGTTGCTTAAAATTCATGATATCATTACGGAGAGAGATAATCTTAGCCGGTGGAAAATACTTGGATATATAAGCATCTTTGCACTTGTTCCAAGAATCAATACTATTTTTTGGGCAAAGATGAAAACCTAGTTTTTACTCGATCTCGCAATGAGAACAGAAATAGCTTCAATTTAATCACATCATTATCCACATCTTTCTTCTTTTGCATATCACATAACTCAATGAAGGTATTAAGATAGGATGCGGCATCTTCACTAGGAAGGCTGGAAAATTTCTCTTTCATAACAAGATTCACCAAAGCCGCATTGATTTCATATGATTCCGCACTAGTGGCGGGAGCAATCGGAGTACTAATAAAATCATTATTATTAGTATTCGAGAAGTCACAAAGTTTGGTGTTTTCACTCATGGTGACTTCAGCAAGCAGACAAGCACAAAAGCGAACAGAAAGCAAGCGAAAGAAAAGGGCGAACGGAAAAGGCAAATATTCTTGTTTTTTGTTTTTCACAAGTGGGGGAGAGGAAAACGAGAGGCAAAAAATTAAATGCAAGAGATGAGTTTGTGAAGGTTACTTGGATAAGCTTCACTTAGAACAGTCCCCGGTGCCAGAAATTAACACGTTGGAGGAAGACTATTCTTGACTTGATACTCCCCGGCAACGGCGCCAGAAATTGGCACGTTGACGGGAGACTATTCTTGACTTGATCCTCCTCCCCGGCAACGGCGCCAGAAATTCTTCTTGCTACCTCTTGAGCTTGCGTTGGTTTTTTCCCTTGAAGAGGAAAGGGTGATGCAGCATAGTAGCAGTAAGTATTTCCCTCAGTTTGAGAACCAAGGTATCCATCCAGTAGGAGTATCAAGGAAAGTCTCCAAAGTACTTGCACGAAAACAGCAAACTTGCACCCAACGCTACAAAGGGGTTGTCAATCCCTTCACGATTGATTGCAAGGTGAGATCTGAAGGTGGAAAGTGCAACAAGGTAAGACTGTAGAGCTGAAAATATGATGTGAAATAAACCCGGGGTCCATAGTGTTCACTAGAGGCTTCTCTCATGATAGCAAATATTACAGTGGGTGAACGAATTACTGTCGAGCAATTGATAGAACCACGCAAAGTCATGACGATATCTAAGGAAATGATCATACATATAGGCATCACGTCCGAGAAAAGTAGACCGATACTTTCTGCATCTACTACTATTACTCCACACATCGACCACTATCCAGCATGCATCTAGTGTATTCAGTTCATAACAAACAGAGTAACGCCTTAAGCAAGATGACATGATGTAGAGGGATAAATTCATGCAATAGATATAAACCCCATCTTTTTACCCTTGATGGCAAGAACACGATGCGTGTCTTGCTACCCCTTCTGTCACTGGGTGAGGTCCCCGCACGGTATGAACCCAAAACCAAGCACTTCTCCCATTGCAAGAATTATAGATCAAGTTGGCCAAACGAAACCCACAACTCGAAGAGAATTACAAGGATATGAAATCATGCATATAAGAGATCAGAGGAAACTCAAATAAGATTCATAGATAATCTGATCATAATTCCACAATTTATCTGCTCCCGACAAACACACCGCAAAAGAAGATTACATCGGATAGATCTCCATGAAGATCATGGAGAACTTTATATTGAAGATCCAAGAGAGAGAAGAAGCCATCTAGCTACTAGCTATGGCCCCGAAGGTCTGTGGTGAACTACTCACGCATCATCGGAGAGGCAATGGTGTTGATGAAGAAGCTCTCCGTTTCCGAATCTCCCCTCCGACAGGGCACCAAAACGTGCCCAGATGGGATCTTGCGGAGACAGAAGCTTGCGGCGGTGGAAAAGTATTTTTGTGTCTCTCTCGTGGTTTCAGATTTTTAGGGAATTTATAGGCGGAAGAACTAGGGCAGGGGAGCCACAGGGGGCCCAGAAGCCTGCTAGGCCCGACCCCCGTAGGCCGGGCCTAGGTGGCTTGTGACCTCCTCCTAGGTCCCCTGCCTTGGTTCTCAAGTTTCATGCAAGTCTTCTGTTATGGAAAAAATCATTCTGCAAGTTTTATTCCGTTTGGACTCCGTTTAATATTCCCCTATGAAAAAGGTCAAAAACACGAAAAAAACACGAACTGGCACTTGGCACTGAGTTAATAGGTTAGTCCCAAAAAGATATAAAATAGCATATTCATGCATACGAAACATCCAAAGATGACAAGATAATAGCATGGAACCATCAAAAATTATAGATACGTTGGAGACGTATCAACCCCCTCCTCTTGCACCACTGACTCCTCCTCCTTGCGACCCCCTCCTCCACCACCGCCTCCTCCTCCTCCACCACCGACCCCCTCCTCCACCGCCTTCTCCTAGCTGCACCTGGACCCCAGCTCACCCCCGTCCGTCAAGGAGAAGACCAACAGCAGCGGCATAGGATCCTCTCAGGTGAGACTCCCTCTCTCTCTCTCTGTCTCTCTCTCATTTTAACAAAGTGACTTGCAACAATATGATAAATTGATAGTTTAGGACCATTTAAACTACTATGTCATGGTTAGTTTAGGTTTATGTTTAGTTTTAGTTTTAGGTTAGTTTAGTTTTAGTTTATATTTAGTTTTAGGTTTGTTTAGGTTTAGGTTTAATTTTAGTTTTACTTTTAGGTTAGTTTTGTTTTAGTTTTGTTTTTGATTTTTTAGGTTAGTTTAGTTTTAGTTTTAGGTTAGAAAAAACCTAGAAGAAAAAAACATGACACGACGCCCGGACACCCTGACACGACGCCCCGACCCGACACGATGCCTCGACACGACAACCGGACACGACAACCCGACTAGACGCCCCGACACGACACCCCGACACTATACCCCGACACGATGCCCCGACACTACGACACGACGCCCCGGCACCCCGACATGATGCCAGGACACCCCGACATGATGCGCAAACACGACTCCCCGACACCTAGACATGACGCCACTGACCCCCGACCCCCGACGTCACTGACTCCCGACCCCCGACGCCACTGACCCTCGACCCCCGACCACCGATGCCACTAAACCCCGACGCCACCGACACCCGGCACTACCGACCCTCGACGACACGGACTCCTTACGCCACTGACCCCCGACCCCCGACACCTCTTCTGCCCCCTGTTGAACGAGAAGGTGCTTTTCGGCCTTCCAGAGGCCCACGGGGCCATAGTTTTGTAAATTATGAGTTAGGTCACATATTTTCTGATTATGTTATAAAACATCATATTTGTGTTGATCGGGTGAATTTCAATGTGTAGTTGTTCGATGACCTCCCCTTGCGTTGGACGAGCTCAGCCTCTACGTTTGTGGGTGAGCACAAATGACTTCTTCTCCTACCCCCTTAATTTGCTTTGTTCCAGTCTTCGTGCCGATGAAACTTGTTAGCTATAGGTTTCTTCAATCATCAATATGCGTGACCAGTATGTGTCTCCCGTTCGAAAGGGAGGCATCCATAAATATGCATGTCTTTTTTTATATTTATAACCGCCATCCTTTCGAATAGTCCAACATTATCCATGGACAGCTCGAGTATGTCTAGATTGGGTTCGTTTACCCGTATGCTCTGCTCCAGGTCCGATGCGGAATTTTTTCAGTCCCTCCCTATTGTTCTCCGGGTACACATCATCTCTACTTATTGCCGAGACGTGTATCAGGAGAATAGCAGGGAGGTGCTGCTGAAATTGTGTGTCGGATCTAGAGCAGAGCATGGGAAAATGAACCCAATCTACACATACTCGGGTGGGATTAGGATCTATCTCTACCTATTAGCGTGTAGGTTGCATGGACGTAATAAAACTAAGAAACTTGATTAGTGGATGAATATAGATGACGAATTATATATATATATATTTCTTGTGTGTCCATAGGTAGGCAAGATGAGTGATCGTGCTTAGATGTACACTGGTCAACCTAGTCAGAAAGACATGACCAATGAATGGTTAACAAAAACCAGGGGGTTAGTGAGAGCCGCATTTGCAAATGGCCAGCAAAAAACATGGTGCCCCTGTCCCAACGGCGACAACTGGAAAAAGTAGACAGAGTTTGAAATGGGTAAACACCTACAGAAGTGGGGTCTTACGCCTAATTATACGCTGTGGACTTTTCATACTGAGTCTCACCAATATGCCAGAGCTGAGGTGGTTCATCGTCGCACCGACGAGCATGGTACCGGGATCGAAGACATGGTGCAAGACTTTGATGATGCTCGGGATTCAGACGATGAGATAGAGGAATCTGCAAAGACCTTATATGAAATGTTGGAGTCTTCAAAACATCCTCTCCACGAGCACACTGAGCTTTGTCAGCTGGATGCCATCGCACAAGTAATGGCTCTGAAGGGTCAATTCAACCTAGGCAGAGAATGCTACGACGCGATGATGACGATATTTGGACGTTTCTACCCAAAGGCCATGTACTGCCTGCGAACCTGTACCAGTCAGAAAAAAGCATTCGTGTACTTAAGATGCCCTATGAGAAGATACATGCGTGTGAGAATGGATGTGCCTTATTTAAGCTTGAGTATGCGGCCTTGAACTACTGTGCCATTTGCAATTCTTCAAGGTATATTATGGTAGACAACGGTAGAGGTGAGAAGATTCAGACCAAAATCCCCATTAATGTTCTTCGTAGGTGCCAATCATACCAAGACTTCAACGTATTTTCATGGTTGAAGAGACGTCCAGACAGATGACATGGCACAAATTGGGCAAAAGAACCGAACTAGATGTGGATGGGAACAAGATGTTGGTACACACTTCAAATGCTTTTGCGTGGAAGCACTTCGATGCATTACATAAGGATAAATCGGCACATCCAACGCATCCTCGAGTTGCCATCATCACGGATGTGTTCAATGTGTATGGTATGACGGTAGCACAATATAGTTGTTGGCCTGTATTTGTGATTCCACTCAATCTCCCCCCGGAGAGATTATGAAAAGAAAGAACATTTTCCTGACATTGATAATCCCAGGGCCCAACTATCCGGGGAAGAATATGAATGCGTACATGCAGCCGCTTAAGGATGAATTGCAAGAAGCCTGGGATAATGGGATCAAGACATACGACGCCGCTACCAAAAAAACTTCAAAATGCATGTGTGGTACATGTACTCGACGCGAGGCTATTCCGCGTATGCGCTATTCATTGGCTGGTGTGTGCATGGAAGGTTCCCGTGCACCACATGCAAGGCAGCTCTTCAGTTCCGTTGGCTGCAGGCGGGTCGCAAGTTTTCTTGCTTCAACATGCATAGACAGTTCCTGGATCCTGACCATAAGTTCAGAAAAGACAAGAAGAATTTCATCAAAGGTAGAGTTGTCAAAAGCACCACACCAGCTGCGTTGACAGGCCAACAGACCCTTGATCAGTTAAACGCTCTCGAGCCTGATCCTTTGCGTCCAAGGTATTTCAAAGGGTATAATAGGAAACACGCCTGGACTCACAAGTCATGCTTATGGGATCTGCTTTACTTCGAAGACCTCATTTGCCCACACAACATCGACTTGATGCACACTGAAAAGAATATTTCGGACGCCATTTTTGGTACATTGTTCGGCATAGAGGGGAAGTCAAAGGATAATCCTAAGGCTAGAATCGACCAGGAGGCTCTATGTGATAGACCGTTACAAAAGTTGCGACAACGGGAAGGAAAGCAAAGCGTAGCGAAGCCCAAGGCATGGTTCAATCTTGAAAGGCCAGCTATGAGGGAAATGCTATTTCTGGGTGAAAATGCGGTTGGTGTTCCCCAATGGGTATGCTGCGAATCTAAAGAGGGGAGCAAGTCTTGTAAAATTGAAAATATTTGGTCTCAAGAGCCATGATTGGCACATATGGATTGAGCGGGTAATGCCGGTGATGTTGCGTGGCTTTATCCCTGAGGATGAATGGCTAGTACTGGTAGAGATGAGCTATTTATTTTGTTCTCTTTGTGCAAAATAACTATCGCCTCGCGTGCTCGATGAAATGGAAGAGTTGGCGGTGGAGTTGATCTTCAAATTAGAAAGGATCTTTCCACCGGGCTTCTTTAATCCAATGCAACATTTGATTTTGCATCTCCTGACCGAGGCAAGATTGGGGGGGGCATTCAAAATCGATGGTGCTTCTCAACTAAGAGGATGCACAAGACGCTTCGAGCTAAATGTAAAAATAAACATAGAATTGAAGCATCGATGTCCAAGGCATTCATTACTAAGGAGGCGGCAAACTTCTTGACAACAAACTACGAACCCAAAAATCATGATTCGCATAACCCGAAGCCTCGATACAATGATGGCAATCCTAAAAAAGGTCGATCCAACCTCAGCCTATTCAAAGGTAAGCTCGCACCAGCCGGTGCTTCGAAAGGGAAATCATTGGATGTCGAAGAATGGCGGGCCATTTATTGTATATCTTTAACAACCTAACAGAAGTGTGGCCGTACATCGAGTAAGTTCTCAGCACTTCTAATTCCTTTGAACTGATCTTATTCCTTGATATTTGATATAGTTGATACGTTGCCAAATTCTCGGATGGAGCGGTCATCAAAAAGGATTCCGTCGAAGAGTATGAGCTTCTGGCAAAGCATGGAGGTGACTATTTTGGTTTCATCTCTTGGTTCAAACAAAGGGTAATTTATTACTATTACTCCACACGTCGACCGCTATCCAGCATGCATCTAGTGTATTAAGTCCAAAAGAACAGAGTAATGCCTTAAGCAAGATGACATGATGTAGATGGACAATCTCATATCTACAATAAAAGCCCATCTTGTTACCCTTGATGGCAACAACACGATGCATGCCTTGCTGCCCCCACTGTCACTGGGAAAGGTCTCCACACGGTATGAACCCAAAACCAAGCACTTCTCCCATTGCAAGAATCATAGATCTAGTTGGCCAAACAAAACCCAAGACTCGGAGAGACTTACAAGGATATCGAATCGTGCAAATAAGAAATCAGCAAAGACCAAATATATATCATAGATAATCTGATCACAAATCCACAATTCATTGGATCTCGACAAACACACCGCCAGAGAGGATTACATCGGATAGATCTCCATGAAGATCATGGAGAACTTTGTATTGAAAATCCAAGAGAGAGAAGAAGCCATCTAGCTACTAACTATGGACCCGTAGGTCTGAAGTGAACTACTCACGAGTCATTGGAGGGGCGATGATGTTGATGTAGAAGCCCTCCAACTCCAAAGTCCCCTCCCGGTGTTTTTGTGAATTCCTTGATTTTTTTTCTATATAAAGTGTTTTCGTGAATTCCCTGATTTTTTTTCTATATTTTAGGGAATATATAGTCGAAGGAGCTAGGTTAGGGGGGCGCTAGGGAGGCCACAAGCCTGGTAGCCGCCGCCCCCTGGTGGTGGCTACAGGGCTTGTGGGCCCCCTATAGCTCTCCTGCCTTGGCCCTCAATCCCCGTGATCTTCCTTCGTTCGGGAAAATATTATTTCGGGGATTTTATTCCGTTTGGACTCCGTTCCAAAATCAGATCTGAAAAGAGCCAACAACACAGAAAAAACAGGAACTGTCACTTGGCACTGAATTAATAAGTTAGTCCCAAAAAATATATAAAAAATACATAAAACATCCAAAGATGACAAGATAACAACATGAAACCAACAAAAATTATAGATACGTTTGAGAAGTATCAAGCATCCCCAAGCTTAACTCCTGCTTGTCCTCGAGTATGGAAGTGATAAAGAATGAATTTTTGATGCTTGCATGCTACCTAGCATAGATGTCCTTTGTAACTCCTCTTATGTGACGTGAATGTTCAGATCCATTAGATTCAAAACAATAGTTTGCTATTGATGTGGAGAAAATAATACTTGAAGCAAACTAGCAAGGTAATCATGAACTTTCAAAATAACTAGGCCAAAAGAAAGTTATCCCTACAAAATCATATAGTCTGGCTATGCTCTATCATCCTTGCACAATGAATTTAAATCATGCACAACCCCGGTATTGGCCAAGTAATTGTTTTCACACCTTTACTTTCTCAAACCTTTTCAACTCTCACGCAATACATGAGCGTGAGCCATGGTTTTAGCACTATAAGTGGTGTGGAGGTTGCAAGACAAACAAGGAGAAGATGATCACATTAACTAGGCATATCAATGAGCTGTGGAGATGCTCATCAATGGATATCAATGTGAATGGGTAGGGATTGCCATACAAATGATGCACTAGAGCTAAGAGTATGTGAAAGCTCTTAAAGAAAACTAGTGGGTGTGCATCCAACTTGCTTGCTCACGAAGACCTAAGGAAAATTTGAGGAAGCCTATCATTGGAATATACAAGCCAAGTTATGTAATGAAAATTTCCCACTAGCTATATGGTGGTGACAAAACGAGAGACTCTCAATCATGAAGATCATGGTGCTTAATAAGCACAAGTGTGGAAGGATAATAGCATTGTCCCTTCTCTCTTTTTATCTCATCATTTTTTTTGGTGGGCTCTTTGGCCTCTTTTTTTGGTGGGCATCTTTGGCCTCTTTTAGTTCCTCACATGGGACAATGCTCCATCAATGATGATCATCACACTTTCAACTCAAAATTTAGAGCAACGGTGACTCTATATGGAATGCCTTCGGTAGTGTACCGTGACAATGATCTAGCATGGCATAAACATTAATGGAAACATCATGCTAGCTATCTTACGATCATGCATTAGCAATGTAGAAGAGGTGGCACATGTCATGGTGGTTGTTGCATGGAAATATATCTCGGAATGACTTTGAAAAAGCCATAGTAGGTAGGTATGGTGGCTGTTTTGAGGGAGGCTAATGGTGGGTTTTGTGCACCGGCGAAAGTTGCACGGCACTAAGAAGATAGTGATGGTGGTAGGTGAAAGTGCATCTAAACCATGGACTCAACATTAGTCATGAAGAACTCATATACTTGTTGCAAAAGTTTTAGTAGTAATCGAAACAAAGCATTCAACGCATACTCCTAGGGGAAGGGTTTGTAGGTATAAACCATCGCGCGATCCCGACCGCCACACAAAGGATGACAATCAATAGACTAATCAGGCTCAGACTTCATCACATAGCGGTTCACCATACGTGCATGCTACGGGAATCACTAACTTCAACACAAGTATTTCTAGATCCACAACACCTTACTAGCATAACTTCAGTATTACCACAACCACAACTCAAAACTAATTGAGATGAATCAAACTTCTCTAACTATTCAATGCACATGAAGGTGGAAGTTTTCATATCCCTTTGGATAACTATCCCTTTTGAGACTACTTTCAAAGCATAGATCAACTACCAAGCCACGCACCGCTGTGCTCTAAATGATATAAGTGAAGCACATGTGATATGAATTGTCTATCGAAGGATATAAGTGAAGCTCGACAAAATCACGGTGAGTGCATGTCTCTCTCTCTAGGTGTGCAGCAACGATGATTGTGACACAACAAAAATAAAGGACTCCTACAATACAAGACGCTCCAAGCAAAACACATAACATGTGGTGAATAAAAATATAGCCCCAAGTAACGTTACCGATGGATTTGAAGACGAAAGAGGGGATGCCTTCCCGGGGCATCCCCAAGCTTAGGATTTTACGGCATCCTTGAATCTCTTGGGGTGCCTTGGGCATCTCCAACCTTGAGCTCTTGCCAATCTTTATCTCTTTGTCCATAAGAACTTCACCCAAAACTTGAAAACTTCACAACACGAAACTTAAACACAAATTCGTGATAACATTAGTATAAGATAGCAAACCACCACTTCCTTAGGTACTGTTGAAAACTTAAATTCTACTTATGTTGATGTTGGCTTACTGTATTTTCAATCTTCCATGGCTAATACCCCCCGATACTATCCATAGTTTCATCAAAATAAGCAACCAACTCAACAAAAACAGAATATGTAATCAGCAAACCAGTCTATAGCAATCTGTATACTTCGTATACTTCTGGTACTTCAAAAATTCTAAAAAATTACGACTGTCTCAAGAATTTGCATAGCAATCAGCAGCAAAAAAGAATCAACTCAAAAGCTCTTACAGAAAAAAATGAAAATTCTTTTCGTGAGCAAAAAGTTTATGTCTTTTCCAGCATGACCAAACGATCATCCCCAAGACTAATCATAACAGTTTTGCTTGGCACAAACGCAAAAGAAACACAAAAAACACAATCATAACAGAATTATGAAAGTGTGGAAAACACAAAACAGAAAGAAAAAGGATAGATTCGTTGGGTTTCCTCCCAACAAGCACTATTGTTTAACGCCCTTAGCTAGGCATTCAATGATGCTCTCACAAAAGACAAGAATTGAAGCACAACGAGAGCATCCTAAAGCGTGTGAAAATCACATCTAAGTCTAACATACTTCCTACGCATAGGCATTTTATAGGAAAACAGATTGTCAAGACAACTAATAGTTTCCATATGCAAGGAAGAAGAAAGAGACAATAGCAATCTCCACAAAACAAGAGGTAATTTGGTAACATGAAAGTTTCTACCACAATATTTTCCTCTCTCATAATAATTACATGTGGAATCATATTTGAATTCAACAATGTAACTATCACATATGATATTCTTTTCATGATCCACATGCATGCAAAGTTGACGCTCTTCAAAAATAGTGGGATTATCATCAACTAAAGTCATGCCTTCTCCAAACCCACTTTCAATAATATTGAAAATGTCATATTCATCATGAGGCTTAAACAAATTTTCAAGATCATAAGAAAAATCATCGCCCCACTCATGATCATTGCAACAAGTAGTGGTCATAGCAAAACTAGCATCCCCAAGCTTAGGGTTTTGCATATTCTTAGAATGATTGTCACTAATAGAATTTATAGTGAAACCATTGCAATCATGCTTTTCATTCAAGGAGCCGTCGTGAATCACTTCATAAGTTTCTTCATCACGATTTTCAGATTCACGCATCTCAAGCAAAACTCCATAATGATAGTCAAGTGCATTCAATTCACTAGCAATTGGTTCCACGTAAGTGGATCTCTTAAAGAGATTAGCAAGTGGATGAGGATCCATGTCACTAGATTTTCAGCAGGCGAAGATGCAAGCATATTGAAGGCACATAGAACACAAGCAACGGAAAGGCAAACGAGAGAAAAGGGCGAACGAAAAAGGCAAACGAAAAAGGCAAAGGAGAAAGGAAAATGAAAACGGCAAATGTGAAGTGGGGGAGAGGAAAACGAGTGGCAATTGGAAAAAAAGGTAAATGCAAGAGATGAGTTTGTGAGACCTACTTGGATAGATCTTTCCTTCCCCGGCAACGGAGCCAGAAATACTTCTGGTACTACAACAAAAGACCTTCCAACGGCGCCAGAAACATGTGCTGACGGGAGACTATTTTTGTCTTGATACTCCTCAGCAACGGCACCACGAATCCTTCTGTTACGGCTACGCCTTTAGGGACTTCCTAGGTAAATATGCAAAGGATTTCCCCCGTGGCCTTGGAGCCTCGTGTTGGTGTTCCCTCAAAGCGGAAAGGGTGATGTAGCAGAACGGCGGTAAGTATTTCCCTCAGTTTTGAGAACCAAGGTATCGATCCAGTGAAGGAATATCAAAAGTACCTACACAAACACAAAGAGCTTGCTCCCAACGCTATGAAGGGGTTGTCAATCCCTTATAGATTGTTTGCCAAGTGAGAACTGAAGGCAACAAAGTAACAAAGCAAAGTGAAAGAAAAAGTGGAAACGATAGGTGTGAATAGACCCGGGGGCCGTAGTGTTCACTAGTGGCTTCTCTCATGAAAGCAAGTAGACGGTGGGTGAACAAATTACTGTCGAGCAATTGATAGAACCGCGCAAAGTCGTGACGTCATCTATGGCAATGATTATATCTATAGGCATCACGTCCAAAACAAGTAGACCAATACTTTCTGCATCTACTACTATTACTCCACACGTCGACCAATATCCAGCATGCATCTAGTGTATTAAGTCCAAAAGAACAGAGTAACGCCTTAAGCAAGATGACATGATGTACATGGACAATCTCATATCTACGATAAAAGCCCATCTTGTTACCCTTGATGGCAACAACACTATGCGTGCCTTGCTGCCCCTACTGTCACTGGGAAAGGTCACCACACGGTATGAACCCAAAACCAAGCACTTCTCCCATTGCAAGAATCATAGATCTAGTTGGCCAAACAAAACCCAAGACTCGGAGAGACTTACAAGGATATCAAATCATGCAAATAAGAAATCAACAAAGACTCAAATATATATCATAGATAATCTGATCACAAATCCACAATTCATCGGATCTCGACAAACACGCCGCCAAAGAGGAGTACATCGGATAGATCTCCATGAAGATCATGGAGAACTTTGTATTCAAGATCGAAGAGAGAGAAGAAGCCATCTAGCTACTAACTACGGACCCATAGGTCTGAAGTGAACTACTCACGAGTCATTGGAGGGGCGATGATGTTGATGTAGAAGCTCTCCAACTCCAAAGTCCCCTCCGACAAGGCACCGGGAAGGGTCTCCAGATGGGATCTCGCGGAAACGGAAGCTTGCGGTGACGGAAAATTGTTTTCGTGGATTCCGTGATTTTTTTTTCTATATTTTAGGGAATATATAGGCAAAGGAGCTTGGTCAGGGGGGCGCCAGGGAGGCCACAAGCCTGGTAGCCACCCCCTGGTGGCGGCTACAGGGCTTGTGGGCCCCCTGTAGCTCTCCTGCCTTGGCCCTCAAGCCCCCTGATCTTCTTCCGTTCGGGAAAATTTTATTTCAGGGATTTTATGCCGTTTGGATTCCGTTCCAAAATCAGATCTGAAAACAGCCAAAAACACAGAAAAAACAGGAACTGGCACTTGGCACTGAATTAATAAGTTAGTCCCAAAAAAGATATAAAAGATACAAAAACATCCAACGATGACAAGATAAGAGCTTGAAACCATCAAAAATTATAGATACGTTTGAGACGTATTAGCTATCTATGCCCGACCTAAAGACTACAAATTGTTATGTCTCTGCTAACGGCGAAGGAGGTAGCGAGTATTATTAAAGAGTTGAAGAAATTTATGAACTTATATTCTATGGTGAAAACCCACCGACCGTCGTAGTGTTCCAATGTTATTGGTTTGAGCCGAGGGAGACTAGAAGGACTCATGAACATATAGGACTAGTCGAAATCAACCAAAACACCCATTTAGATGTTCCCGATGTCTATATTACGGCTTAATAGGCGACACAAGTTTTCTATCTACCGTGGACCTGCCAAACTGATCCAAATCTGAAAGGTTGGGATGTCATTTATGAAGTGATGCCACGTTTTAGACCACCTAGCCTCAATGAAGAGGATTACGAACCTCACATTAACCCAGACACATATGAAGGAGAATTCTTCCAAGAAACACGTATGTCCAAGAAATGTTTCAAGGACCACTCTACTTCAACCTAGAACATTGAAGTGGACAGTGAAAGTGAATCCGTCTTAACCCCTGAGACGGAACAGGAAGAGCCAGAAGAAAAAGAGGTTACTGCTGCGGATGACGTGTCACTTCTTGACCGATTACATAATGACGGCCTTCCACATGTTCTTCCTGATAGTGATGATGCTGCTGCATTTATTGATGATAGTGTGTATCATGATGCATTTATTAACCCCAAAGCATATATAGACGAGCAAGATTGTTATTAGTTCATGTTAGGTATTCAACTATTAATATATACATACATAATCTTTTAGTTCATGTTAGGTATTCAATTTTTATTAGTCATGTTGGTATTTATGATGATGATACACTTAAATTATATACATTTATTACTCATGTTGGTATTTATGTTGTACAAATTTTATTTACTCTTTGTCATGGCAGGTGTTGAAAGATGGTGAGAAAGGGCCGAAAGCACTCCGCGGTTCCTTCTTCGTCGGCGGGTGGTGGGATGGGTACTTCCATTCCTGCCTCGCCTCTTCGGAGAGCGTTGCTCTTTACTCTGCATGGAGTGGCCGCTTCTTCGACTCTCGCGCCCCCCATGAGAGGAGGTCGACCCCCCGCAAAGTCGAGAGCTACTAAACGTACACGTGGCCGCGGGAGAGGTAGGGTGGCTGCCACGCCTTCCTTGTCGCCACCCCAAGGTGATTCACCTGAACACAGGACTGATAGGGTCGACTCGTGTGAGGTGGAGTCTACACAGTCTCCGGTTTACGAGCCTCAGGTCAACGAGCCTTCGACCCACGAGACTCGTGTCCCAGAGGCTTTGTTCCAGGAGACTCTGGAGCAAAGCAGGGATGAGGGTACATCCCAAGAGACCTAGTGGGATATCTAGACTAATCTGGGTCAGCCTGAGCCAACTGGCCATGCTAATAGCGACGAGGAGCTGGGTGAGGGGGCCACCGTCTACCAGCGTGGTAGTACGGGGCTCCCGCTCGTGCCGGCGACCCGCGAGCAGAGGTGGTCGATTAAGCCAAATGGGGACAAGTAAGTTAATTTACTCTTGTTTAACCTTTTGCCTTCACGGTTCTCAAATACCTAATGTTTTGGCTTTAATTTGTCATACTGCAGGGGTTGGATTGTTGCCAAGGGTGTCCGCAAGACCAACATCGTCCTTGGTGTGCTTTGCCGGCAAAACTTCACGGGGTTTGTTATGTTGTCCGGTCGGGATCGAGAGCTAGGAATGACCTGGGAGCACTACTTGGGTGCCCCGGCCCCACCGGAGGTGGAGATCGACGGTCTTTTGTGCCACATGAGGGCTGACATGGTGATCAGACAGTTCTGGGTAATTTCCCCTTTATACAATTAAAAATCAAAAATAGCTAGTTATTGTACTAATCGATGTTGTCTCGTTCGCAGACCTTCCATAGGTGTGAGGAGGGATACGAGGAGGACGCGGCAATGGTTATCGAAACCAAATGTCGCCGCCTACTTCAAAACTATCGGCATGAGGCTCGGGTGCAGGTTGTTCGAGACTACTACGCCTTGTGGCGTATTAGGAAGGATAAGGCAAAGTGCCGCGATTCTAAGATGGAGAAGGAGCATTACATGAGGGTAATTACATATTATATATTAAGGCCTTGTAGTTAGTTTCCTTGATTTGATTCTTACGCGTAGTGCTCAAATTTCTCTTTATTAACTTAGGTGCCCACGAGATGGTGTGTGGATAAGATGGATTGTTGGGAGGCCTTGGTGGATCAGTGGTGCTCCGAAAAGTGGGAGGCCAGCCACAACAATGCCAAGGAGAAGCGTGTCAAAATGGTTGGTGTGCCACACCATCAAGGGAGCGTCAACTTAAATGGGTTTGGTGAGAACTGGGTCTGTGGTTTGCTTCATGACTCATGCAATTCATTCTTATGCAATCTTGAGCCCTTTACTAATACAATTTTCCTCTCTCTCTATTTTACGCTCGTCACAACAAGACGGAGGTGCCAGGGATGTACAACTTCTATGTGATGGCCCATACTGCCTCGTACAAGAAGGTCAAGGCATTCTCTGAGTCTGACCTCGATCATCGTTGAAACTTCACCAACATCTCCTCCCACCACAAGCTCGTGCAGTACAGAGATCACGGGAAGGCGAGGAAACGAGAGGACTTTAACCCGAGCCAGGCGCCTATTGATCCAGAGCTGGTGATGACAGCTGGCAACTGGAGGCCCCATGGCTCGATCGCCATTGGAGACAGCCTTATACGTTGTCCTAGCACTCTCCGTCAGATAAAGGCACGCCAAACGAGCTCCTGTCCTGAGATAACACCTCGTCCACGGCCAGTCGAGCTTGCCATCAAGGTTAGTTTAATGGACTCAATTATCTTTCCGCATTACGTTGTGTGTGCGAACCAATATGATTATAGTGCTAACAATGAGTTGTGTTGAGGGCTGCTATTCTAAAAGAGAGAGAGGCAATGCAAGCGCTTTTGGCGGTGAAGGATAATGCGATGAAGGAGATGGAGGAGAGGGCGGCTGTGTTGTTCAAGGCTGAGAGGTCACGGAATGATGCGTCTAACAGGGCCATGTACGAGCTCTTAGTGGTAAGTTTCTTCTTCATATTTTTCTAATCTTGCATTTTAATGTTCGTTTCATTAATAACTAAAAAGTTTGACTTGTTGAAACCAAATGTACAGTCTATGTGCGAGAAGACCGGTCGCCCCTCTCCGACGATGCTAGTCATTAACATGGCGGGGACGGTGAGTTCTATTTCAATGCAGTTATCTTTTGAGTGTCATCATGCTAACGACACATTGCAAACAATGTTTGGTGCGAATATCTCCCGAAACGCATCGCACGACCTTCTACAATGGAGCCTTCCCCAGGGCAGCCTTCTCCAAGTGAAACAAGCCAAAGCCACCATGCTTCATCGCCGTGGAGACGAGAATGGTATGTTTTTTCTAGTGTTTTGCTTAACAACCGCATAATGATGTTTACTTACCTTACCTTAGCTCCAAAATGACATATTTTACCCAAGTTAGCTCTAGAATGACCTTTACTTAGCTTAGTTTCCTCCTAAATGACATAATTAGCTTAGTTAGCTCCAAAATGGCATAATAAACATAGTTAGCTCCTAAATTACCTATGTTTACCTAAGTAGCTCTAAAATTACATATAGTTAGCTTAGTTTCCTCCTAGATCACGTAGTAAGCTTAATTAGCTCCAAAATGGCATATTTAATTAAAAAATGACCTATACTTAGCTAAGTTCTCTCCTAAATGACAGAATAAGCTTACCTAGCTCCTAAATGACCTATTGTACCTAACTTACCTATTAAATGGCCTATAACTAGCTTAGTTAGCTCCAAAATGGCATAATAAGCATAGTTAGCTCCTAAATGACCTATTTTTACCTAAGTAGCTCTAAAATTACAAATACTTAGTTTCCTCCTAGATGACGTAGTAAGCTTAATCAGCTCCGAAATGGCCTATTTAATAAAAAATGACCTATACTTAGCTAAGTTCTCTCCTAAATGACATAATAAGCTTACCTAGCTCCAAAATGACCTATTGTACCTAACTTAGCTATTAAATGGCCTATAATTAGCTTAGTTAGCTTCAAAATGGCATAATAAGCATAGTTAGCTCCAAAATGACTTAATAACCATAGTTAGCACCTAAATGACCTATTTTACCTAAGTAGCTCTAAAATGACATATAGTTAGCTTAGTTTCCTCCTCGATGAAGTAGTAAGCTTAATCATCTCCAAAATGGCCTATTTAATAAAAATGACCTATACTTAGATAAGTTCTCTCCTAAATGACATAATAAGCTTACCTAGCTCCAAAATGACCTATTGTACCTAACTTAGCTATTAAATGGCCTATAATTACCTTAGTTAGCTCCAAAATGGCATAATAAGCATAGTTAGCTCCTAAATGACCTATTTGTACCTAAGTAGCTCTAAAATGACATATAGTTAGCTTAGTTTCTTCCTAGATGACGTAGTAAGCTTAATCAGCTCCAAAATGGCCTATTTATAAAAAATGACCTATACTTAGCTAAGTTCTCTCCTAAATGACATAATAATCTTACCTAGCCCCAAAATGACCTATTGTACGTTACTTAGCTATTAAATGACATATAATTAGCTTAGTTAGCTCCAAAATGGCATAATAAGCATATTTAGCTCCTAAATGACCTATTTTTACCTAAGTAGCTATAAAATGACATATAGTTAGCTTAGTTTCCTCCTAGATGACGTAGTAAGCTTAATAAGATCCAAAATGTCCTATTTAATAAAAAATAACCTACACTTGGCTAAGTTCTCTCCTAAATGACATAATAAGCTTACCTAGCTGAAAAATGACCTATCTATACTTATACTAATTACAGACTCCCAAGAAATTACCACGTTAATCAGAAAATACCAACCGTTAATCTGGTGGGCCGTTTTATTACGGTGCAGATTAATTGAATCTGGTGGAGGACTCCCAAAAAATTACCACATTAATCAGAAAATACTAACCGTTAATCTGGTGGGGCCGTATTATTACGGTGCACATTAATTGAATCTGGTGGGGCGTATTATTACGTGCTGATTAAGCGTAAAAATCTATCTTCGCCACGTCTTATTCTCTGAGTAAAAAAACTAAACTAACCGTACGTCATAGTCTCTCCTCGTCCCCATGGTCTCCTCCCCACGTTCTCTCCTCATCCCATGGTCTCCTCCCCATGTTCTCTCCTCATCCCCACGGTTTCCTCCTTCCCTCCCCATGTTCTCTCCTCCTCCCCACAGAAAAAAAATCTATATTTCTCAAATTGTATAGCAAGCAAATTAGGGAATTGATCTGGTGCGCTCACGCCATGGAATCTCTCATCTTTTCCCAAGGGAAAAGAAACCAAATCTCTCTCAAATTGGAGCGGCCAAGTTAGGATATATATCGGGTTCGTCATCGATTTCTTTTGATTTTTTCCTTGATGTAAAACGTGAATCGACATTATCTTTGCAACTGTATTAGGATTAATGATTTTCTCACGTACGCTCTCTGGACACTTCCTAGATTTTCTCACGTACCCTCTCTCGACACTTTGTGGAGATTGCAACGGAGCTCAACCAAGCCCATACCGGTAGCTTATATGTTAACTCCAGCCTAACAGAAACAGTCTCAACATCAAGGAGTCTCCTCTCGGTTGTGAACATCGTCGCTGGTGAACCTTCTCCTGTTTGGTACAAAAGATTCGTCGTTGCCCAATTTTAATTTTCAGAGATTATTTGTTTCATTGGATAAAGCGAAATTTTAGGCTATTCACTTCTTACTGCTTATGAACTTCATGATGGGCACGAGGAAATCTTTATTTTCAAGTGAATCCTTGGATTTGGCAAAGATTAAGGAAGTACTAATCAACAAAATTGTGTTTGCATACAATTCAATTTTTACTGTTGCTTCGTCGCCCACTTTTTAGACAGATTACTTATTTCGTTTGTTTAATTCAATCAAATTGTTAGGCTATGCACTTCACACCGCTTGCAAATTGCATGACGAACAATATCTAATCTTTCTTTCCAACTGGAGCCTTCGATTTGTTAGAGACTTAGTGAGTAGCAATCTTAAAAAAATGTGTTTTTACACGTCAACTTCTTCCCTGTTCCTTCAAAACGATGGCATACGATATGCTCCATGATATTACCAAAGAAAAGGATTCTTGGAAAGTCAAGGTCAGAATAATGAGGCTATGGGATGCCATTAACCTCAACAACAATGAACTTATTAGCCTTGACATGATACTACTTGATGAAGAGGTATGGTTTTCCAACCTAAACACACAATTGTGAGTTTTAATAGTTACTATAATATTAATTCATCTTCTCGCTGCACTATAATGTTTCAGGGCACTATGATACATGGCAAGGTAATGAAACATATGGTTAACAAGTTCAAACCATTGATCCAAGAAGGTTCAGTCTACATGATTGCAAATTTTAAGGTTACATCTGCAATGAATTTCCGTTCAGCTGAAAGTGAAAAGATTTTAAATTTCTTGCACAGAACAAAAATTCAAGAGATAAAAGGTCCAAAAAATATTAGAATAGAAGAAGAAAGCTTCACATTTTGTAGTATTGAAGTTCTTTCCGCAAGAGACGACGAGAAGATTTACTTATCTGGTATGATTCTATTTGTTTACATTATTCATTTCCATGTTTTCTACTCCCTCCGTATCGAAATATAAGTCTTTTAAGATATTTCACTAGATGTCTACATACGAAGCAAAATGAGTGAATCTATATTTTAAAGTATGTCTATATACATCCGTATGTAGTACATTAGAGAAACCTTTAGAAAGACTTATATTTAGGAACGGAGGGAGTACATATTAATACCACTTTACTTAGGAGATGTCATCGGCATAGCAAGTTACATAGGGCATATTGAAGAAACACAGACGACCCATGGGATTTCAAAGATTCGAGATATTGTGCTTCGAATTGAGTGAGTATATTAAAAGAAGTCAGATAACTACAATTGTGATGGGTGCTAATAGGTATTTCTCTTGGAACATACAGGGATCAAAACATTAACATTAGACTATGGGGTAATAAGGTTGGACAAATTGATGAAGATTCTTTGGGCCATGTTGTCATAGTAATATCAACTACTGTCAGAAAACTGAAAGGTTTGTATTTGAATTAACAATGGGCAAGTATTTCTAGGAGTGTTATTTATACATCATTTGATATATCAAGTGCATGCAGAGTACTCCCTGTCATCTACAGGTGCAACTGGAGTTTATATCGATTTGGATATCCCTGAAACAAATGAGCTTCAAAGGAGGTGAAACAGATATTCTGCAGAAATATGAAAAAACATGTTCTACTACATACATGGATTCTTATCTCATATGCATAACAGGTATTGCTTGCAAGATGATATGGTAGAGGAAATAGAGCCGGAAGCCCACTTGCAAGGCACAATTCAGGAACAGATGCTCTATAACAGAAGAACCCTAAAAGAAATAACTGAAATTACATATGAATCCCAAAAACAGCTATTTGTAGTTAGTATTATATTCCTTTTTCATATATTTTAGGTGTTAATTTAACCTACAATGGACAGGAAAAGTTCTATACGACAGAAGCAATGATTAAGTCAATTGATACATCAGATGAGTGGTACTACATAGGATGCTGCAAATGCAACAAAAAAGTACAAAAACAGGGGAACCACTTCTACTATCCAAAATGTGAGAAAGAACCTGAGAAGACATGTCCAAGGTGAATTTGATACTATCTCATTCCTTAGTTAGTAATTTGTCCTCCACTAACCACATGTTCCATTTTATTACTAGGTACAAACTTAAGTTGGAGATATGTGATCTCAGTCCAACAACAACTTGCACCATGTTTGAAGCAGAAGCAAAAAAATTGATTAAGCAATCTGCAAGCTTTTTGATAGATAGGGATGATTTTGATATCCATGAAGAGACAAAACAAATCCAGAAAATATGTGGGCAGAAATTGATTTTTCAATTCAAATTGAATGACTATAATTTGAATTATGGTTATCAATAATACACTATTCATAGAATCTTTTTCATAGATTTTGAAAAAGATTCAGCATCACATGATTCAAATGTTGAGCAGGTATCATCTATTTGCACTACCATGCTCTATATTATTTTGTATGTGCATGTCATGTTTCATAGTGAATGTTAATGACAATTTACGGAAATTGGTATGTTTTTGTACAAGCATGTTACTGACTCACCCAATGTCTTGAATGGGCAGATGCAGGATGATAAACCCATTCTAACATGCACTAAAAGAACTAGGAGGACTAGGAACACACATCATGTTGTACATTCCGATGATGAAGAATCAGAAAATCAGGATAGTCAAGAGAAAGATGAATCCATATCTGTTGGTGATAAGGAATCTAAGAAAAAGGGAATTCAAAAGGATATACATGTAAGTTTTTTTGGTGTATTTGCATGTTCTTTTATAGTTCTGCACATCCCTAATTGCTACAAATGCTTTCGCAGGGGCAAGCAGACAAGTTATCAATTATGAAAACGATAAAGCAAGAACCAAAGGATGATGAACCCAATATTAACCGAACTAAAAGGGGTAGGAGAAGCAACACAGGTCGTATTGTACACCTTGATGAGGAACCAAAAACTAACGATATTCAGGAAATAATCAAATCAAAATCTATGGAAGCAGGCCCCAAGAGAAAGCGTGTCGCAACTCGCAAATGTGTTGGTATTGATAGCAAGCAAGTAAAGAATCACCATGAAGAAGAATCGGAGCAGGAAGGTACTCGACAGCACAATGATTCAAGGCCTAGGACAAGGCGTAGTTGTGTCGACAAAGAATTGATGAACAAAGACATTCAAAAGTGTGGTGTTTCAAGAACTAGAAAGACAAATCGTTGATTAGTGGAAATCCAATAATTTAGCATGTAATAGAACATATACGAGCACCAGGTTTGTACTTTTTATGAACATCGTTGTTTAGATTGCTTTTAAAAAATGTAATAGCATACCTTTGTGTTAGTAAAATCATTATTCTCTTATTAATCAAGAGTAACTGTTTAGTGTAATGCAGCCAATTTAATTCTTTTCAGTTAAAAATATTAAGCAAAAGCAGCCAGGGGATTACAAGATAGCAAGCAATCACCTGATTACACTACGCGTTAGCTGCCGATGCTTATAATAGATGAACAAGATAGGCTCCTTTGTTTGATGAATGGATAAGAGAAGCCGCTGCTGTTTTTGGATGTGGAAAATACGCTAAGATTGCAGATTCAGCAGGGACGACCTAGCACACGGAGAAGGGGAACGACCAAATGGCCGAATGACGATGCGGTTCGCCGCTGCTGTTGCTGGATGTGGAAAATAAGCTAAGATTGGAGATTCAGCACGGACGGCCTAGCAGACGGAAGAAGATTAAACTGGGTACTACCTCAAGCGTTCCTGGATCGCTGGAAGATGCTTGGTCTTGAGTAGAATAGGTGTCACAGTCCTTTCTCTTCCTTTGAGGTCGCAACTACTGAAAAAACATAGACCATTTAGAAATATACTCCTTTCATCCAAAAATAATTAAAAAATCAGGATAATAATTTCTACAATTTGCCTCAAGAGTTTACGAAGGAATTCTGAAATCAACCGTTATCGACCAAAGTGGTATGTTAAGGACCGTAATGCTAATTTTAATAAAAATATATAGAATGATTGATTCACATCGACCAAAGTGGTATGTTAAGGAATGTAATGCTAATTTTAATAAAAAAATATAAAATGATTGCTCTTCGTCAAAGGAATAAATTTAACAATCTTAG
Organism: Hordeum vulgare subsp. vulgare; assembly: GCF_904849725.1. NCBI lineage: Eukaryota > Viridiplantae > Streptophyta > Magnoliopsida > Poales > Poaceae > Hordeum > Hordeum vulgare. The sequence goes on along the minus strand of NC_058524.1, from coordinate 400,095,959 downwards.
TATTCAAAAGTTCTACATTCAAACCCACATGTTTTCACAAGCGATCTAAATCCATTACTATAACCACTGATGTAGATAGGTAAACATATAAAAATAAAATGTATTCTCTGAACGTTAATCTGTTATCCAAAACAATAAACCTGCTAGCCCGTGCAAAGCACGGGTTCGCGACTAGTTGTACCTAACTTAGCTATTAAATGGCCTATAATTAGCTTAGTTAGCTCCAAAATGGCACAATAAGCATATTTAGCTCCTAAATGACCTATTTTTACCTAAGTAGCTCTAAAATGGCATATACTTAGCTTAGTTCCCTCCTAGATGATGTAGTAAGCTAAATCAGCTCCAAAATGGCCTATTTAATAAAAAAATACGTATGCTTAGCTAATTTCTCTCCTAAATGACATAATAGGCTTACCTAGCTAAAAATGACCTATTGTACGTAACTTAGCTATTAAATGGCATATAATTAGCTTAGTTAGCTCCAAAATTGCTTAATAAGCATAGTTAGCTCCTAAATGACCTATTTTTACCTAAGTAGCTCTAAAATGGCATATACTTAGCTTAGTTTCCTCCTAGATGACGTAGTAAGCTAAATTAGCTCCAAAATGGCCTATTTAATAAAAAAATGACCTATACTTAGCTAAGTTCTCTCCGAAATAACATAATAAGCTTACCTAGCTCCAAAATGACCTATTGTACCTAACTTAGCTATTAAATGGCCTATAATTAGCTTAGTTAGCTCCAAAAAGGCATAATAAGCATAGTTAAGTCCTAAATGGCCTATTTTTACCTAAGTAGCTCTAAAATGACATATACTTAGCTTAGTTTCCTCCTAGATGACGTAGTAACTTAAATTAGCTCCAAAATGGCCTATTTAGTAAAAAATGACCTATATTTAGCTAAGTTCTCTCCTAAATGACATAATAAGCTTACCTAGCTACGAAATGACCTATTGTACCTAACTTATATATTAAATGTCCTATATTTAGCTTAGTTAGCTCCAAAATGGCCTATTTAATCAAAAATGGAAAATTAGCTCCAAAATGGCCTATTTAATTAAAAATGACCTATACTTAGCTTACGTCTCTTCTTCATCTAGTCTTCTTCTTCTAACTTTCTTATTTCCCATTTTGCATTTTACATTCACTTCACGGAAGCTTGGATTGATGGAGTGCTTGGGTTACTTGTATTTTTTTGGATAATATGTATGGATGAAACTATTTTAATATATGGATATGAAACTTTGTATGTATGGATGAAACTATTGTAATATATGGTTTGGTACGGATGAAACTTGCATAATATGTATGTATGAAACTTATTTTAATATGGTTATCAGTATGGCAACAACATTATTTTTGTGATATATATATGTATATATCATATATTCCTATGAAAATTGTTGGATATAATAAAAAATAATATAAACATGAGCATTTTGTTCTCTTTGTCGTCCACCCACCGACGACAAAGGGAGGGCAGCACACGGCAAAGGCCCTGAAGGCCGGGACTATTTTCCATCTTTGTCGTACGCCCACTGATGGCAAAGGGGTCCATGGCAGGCGGCAAAGGGGGGCCATGGTAGACAGCAAAGGGGGCATGGCAGATGGCAAAGCCATGGTGGGACCCAGCGGACGGGAAAGGTTGTCGTTACCACTTGACGGTCGTAGCCCCCGGATCTACCGTCCATGTTTTTTGCCGTCTGCCCCCCCCCCCCCCCCACCACGGCAAAGTTTCTTTGCCGTCAGGAGGCGCAAGGCAGACGACAAAGAACCTCTTCACCGGATTTTTGTTTGCCGTCTAGTTTGCCGTCTGTAGATGGACGGCAAAGGCCTTTGCCGTCTAGGGTGCTCCTCTTTGCCGTCCTTCATGGCAGATGGCATAGTCTCTGATTCCTGTAGTGCCTATTTTTATATTGACCAGCTTACCCAACAAAGTGACTACCTTGATCTTATCATGATTAGCTTCGATGTTGCGCTTGGAGACCAGGAATCCCAACAACTTGCCCACAGGAACACCAAAGACACACTTTGCTGGATTAAATTTCATCTGGTATACTCGAAGATTATCAAACGCCTCCCTGAGGTCATCCAAGAGTGTCTCCTTCTTCTGAGATTTCACAACTATGTCATCAACATAAGCATGAGCGTTGCTCCCAATCTATGAATGGGGGAAATTCTAAACGTAGCGTTGATAAGTCACCCGTGCACTCTTGAGCCCAAAAGGCATGGAGATATAGCATAAAGCACCGAAAGGAGTTATGAATGCTGTCTTATCTTGATCCTCAATGGCCATCTTGATTAGATGCTAACCAGATTACGCATCTAGGAAGCATAAACGCTCACAACTTGTCGTAGAGTCAATGATCTGATCGATACGCGGGATGGAAAATGGATCTTTGGGACAAGCCTTATTGAGACTGTGTAGTCAACACACATACGCGAGGTGTCATTCTTTTTCAGAACCAGCATCGGGTTAGTGAGCCACTCAGGATGAAAAACTTCGACGATAAACCTGGCAGCTAGGAGCCGGGCTACTTCTTTCCCAATGGCCTTACGTCTCTCCTGGTTAAAATGATGGACCTATTGCCGAACTGGTTTCATATTTGGATCCACATTAAGGTGGTGCTCAATGAGTTCTCTCGATACTCCACGCATATCAGAAGGTTTGCATGCGAAGATGTCTCGATTCTCTCGGATGAACCTCATGAGCGCGCTTTCTTATTTGGGGTCCAAACCGGTCCCAATAATGAACTACTTGGAAGAGTCTCCTAGGGTGAAGTCAATCTGCTTGGTATCTTCAGCCGACTTGAATTTGAGCAATGATTCAGACTCAGTAGGTGGCTTTTTGAGGGGGCTCATATCAGTCGGGTCAACGTTAGCTGCGTAGAACTTCAACACTTTAGTTGCGCAGGGTGACTCGGCATAAGCCACATCACCTTCCTCGTACTCCTGAGCTATCTTTATGCTACCTCCCACAGTTATAGTGCCATTGGGGCCTCACGTCTTAAGCTTGAGGTAAACATAGCAGGGTCAGGCCATAAAACAAGCATAAGTCGGCCGCCCAAAAAGGGCATGATAAAACTCTTGTTCTTGACCACCTCTAACGTCAAAGACTCACGTTCGAAGTTAAATTCATCACCAAAAGCGATATCCAACTTAATCCACCCGACTGGGCATGCTGACTTCCCAGGAACAATACCAAGAAAGATCATGGTTCAAGTTTGTAAACTCCTTTCAAGGTGGTTCATCCGTCGAAAGTTTCATAGTACAGGATATTGATGCTACTTCCCCCATCCATGAGAACCTTTGAACGTGTGTACCCACCAGCTTGAGGTGCCACCACGAAAGCTAGACCACATGGGTTATCAACCCTCACGGTGATCTTCTATGCTCCAAGTGATTAGTTGTACATACCAATTGAGATATCTCGGGACTGCTAGCTCAACCACATTGATGGCTCTTTGCTTGAGTTTGCTGTCTCGCCTACATGTATTAATGGTAAAAACGTGACATTGACCACTGTTCAACTGTTTCGGATTCCTGTCAAAATTGTCTTGGACATTATTTCGTTGATTCTTCTCGCTAGAATGTTGTCCACTGCCATTGTTTCCTTGATGCTGGAACCCGGTCCCTGAGCCACCCTGACCTTGAAAACCACACCTCGAAAATCTACAAGATGAGCCATAGTGTGACCCGCTGATACGTCTCCAATGTATCTATAATTTTTGATTTCACCATGCTGCAATATTATCATTTTTGGATGTATTACAATCATTTTATAGCAACTTTATATATATTTTTGGGATTAACCTATGACATAGTGCCCAGTACCAGTTGCTGTTTTTTGCTTGTTTTTTCCTTTGCAGAAAATTAATATGAGATGAAGTCCAAAAGGCAAGGAACTTTTGGGGGAATTTTTTGGACCACAAGGCAAGTTGAGAACCAAGGAAGCTCACGAGGGGAGGCCCAGGTGGCCCACTAAGCACCAGGGCATGCCTTGGGCCCATGGCGCGCCTTGGTAGCTAGTGGGAGGCTCAAGCACCTCCTCCACTGCCTCTGAGCTCTATAAATACCAAAATAATCCAAAACCCTAGAGGAGTGGAAGAAAAATTGTTTGAGTCGCCTCAAGTTCCAAAAGCCACGATATCAATCTAGAGTCCGTTCCGGCACCCTGTCGAAGGGGAACACGGACACAGAGGGGTTCATCATCCTCATTGGTGCTCCTCCGCTGATGCGTGGGTAGTTCATATCAGACCTACGGGTTCATAGGAAGTAGGTAGATGGCTTTCTCTCTTGTTTTTCTTCTCAATACAATGGTCTCTTGGAGATCTATTTGATGTAACTCTTTATTTTATGGTATGTTTGTTGGGATCCAGTGAACTATGAATTTATATCCATGCTTGATTATTATAGCCTCATATTTTTTCTCCGATATTTGGGTTTTATTTGGCCAACTTGGTCTTTTTATCTTGCAATGTGAAGAGGTACTTTTTGACGGATTCGATCTTCGGTGCTCAATCTCAGTGCAAGAAAGAGACATGACAAGCTTGTATCGTTGCTATTAAGGATAAAACGATGAGGTCTATTCCTACATGAGTCGATATTGTCTACATCATGTCCTCATTCTTAAAGCATTACTCCATTTCTCCATGAACTTAATATGCTAGATGCATGCTGGATAGCGGTCAATCTGTGGAGTAACAGTACTAGATGCAGGTAGGACTCAGTCTATTTGTTTTGGAAGTGATGCCTATATACATGATCATTGTCTTAGATATCATCATTATTATTCGCTCTCCTATCATTTTCCCAACAGTAATTTGTCTACCCACCGTTTTCTAATTTCTCAAGAGAAGCCACTAGTGAAACCTACGCCCAACGGGTCTATTTTACATTATCTCTTTGCCAGATCTATTTTGCTATTCGCGTTTCCAATTTATTTGCTCTTTTATTTCAGATCTATATTATCAAAAAACCAAAATACCTTGTTGCGTTTATTTTCCATTACTTTGTCTGCATCTATCAATCTATCTTTTTACCGTATTATTTTACCCATGAGGGATTGACAACTCCTACACACGTTGGGTTGCGAGGATTCGTTATTTGTGTGCATGTACTACTTACATAGTCTTGTGGATCTTCCTAGTGGATTGATGCCTTGGTTTGATAACTAAGGAAAATACTTATTGTCGTTGTGCTACATCACCCTTTAAGCATGGAGGGGAACCAACGCAATCAGCGAGGAGTCAAGGTTTCTGACGTTGTTGCCTAGAGAAGATCAAGTCAAGATCTCTCAGGTTCCCACACATAAACTCTCATCTCCTTGCAATTACATTATTTTCCATTTTCCTCTTGTTTTCCTCTCCCCCTCTTCACAAAAAAAATTCTTTTATTTGCCTTCTTTCCATTTAGCTTTTTCTTGCTTGCTTGCTTGTATTGCCGTCGTGTCAACACTCAAAAATAGAAAAATAAACATGAAAAGTAAAGACATATGGATCCTCATCTACTTCTAATGTTTTCAAAAGATCTAATTATCTTTAACCAATTGCTAGTGAGTTGAGTGCTATTGATTATTTGTGTGAAGTTTTGCTTGAAAATTGCGAATCTGAATATTGTTATGAAGTATTAAAAGAAGAAATTTATAAAGTGATTCATGATATCTCCTTGAATGAAAATAATGATTGTGATGACGTTATTATAAATTATATTTATTTCAGTTGTGCTAATAATATGAAAACTATAAGATTGGGGATGGCAATTTTTTCATGTCCACTACTCATTGCAATGATCATCATTGGGGCGATGCTTCTTATTATCTTGAAAATTTCTCCAACCCTCATGATGAATATGATATTGACAATAACGGTTGCATTAGTTTTGAAAGTGGGTTTGAAAGAGTGCCAAATTTAGGTAATAATGATCCCAATATTCTGGAGAATTATCTATCTCTTGAATTTCTTGATAAAAGTCTGTTCGGAGAGGTCATGACTTTAGTTAATGTTAATCCCACTACCTTGGAAGATTATAAGACTTTTATGCATGTGGATGATGAAGAGAATATTTTATGTGATAGATATATTGCTGAATTTGAATATTGAAAGGATCGATATGGTTGACTAGAGGGGGGGTGAATAGGCAACGACCACTTTTTAATTAATCTTAGCAACTTAGGGTAAACAACATACGGGTTCACAAATATGACAACATTGGGGTGAACCGTAATGAAGCTAGCAACGATAGCTACTAAGACAAGTAAGGGAAAGACAACAACATAAGCATACACAAAGTAAAGGTTAGAGATAACCACAAGTGGAACCAATGAAGACGAGGATGTGTTACCGAAGTTCATTCCCTTTGACACGAACTACGTCTCCGTTGGAGCGGTGTGGAGGCACAATGCTCCCTAATAAGCCACTAAGGCCACCGTATTCTCCTCACGCCCTTGCACGATGCAAGGTACCGTGATTCCACTATAGGTGCCCTTGAAGGCGGCGACCGAACCTTTACAAACAAGGTTGGTGCAAACTCCACACAAAGCTTGGACGCTCCCAACAAAACCACGAAGCTTCACCACAATGGAATGTGGCTTCGAGGTGACCTCAACCATCTAGGATGCTCAAACACCCAAGAGTAACAAGATCCGCAAGGGATTGGTGGGGGAATCAAATTTTCTCTTGGTGGAAGTGTGGATCTAGGCCTTCTCAACCAATCCCTAAAGAATCAACAAGTTTGATTAGCTAGGGAGAGAGATCGGGCACTTTTGAGCTTAGGGAGCAAGAATGGAGCTTAGGAGGGTCAGAGATAGAGTTCCACAGCTAGAAGAACCCTTTATATAGTGGGGGGGAAATCCAACCGTTTTCCCACTCACAGCCCGTGCCTAGCGGTACTACTGCTGGATGCAGCGGTACTAACGCTGGCTGCAGCGGTACTACCGCTGGCACTCCAGCGGTACTACCGCTGGCTGCAGCGGTACTACCGGTGGGCCCCTGGTAATGCATAAGCACTACCACCACCAAGAAAGTCTTCGCAAAAAGGTCCGTCCACGTACAACCGCTAGGCAGGCGGTACTAAGCTCCTCGAGTGGTACTACCGCTGACCAGGGGCGGTACTACCACCAGCTAGCGGTACTACCGCTGGATGCAGCGGTACTACCGCTAGCACTCCAGCGCTACTACCGCTAGGGCTAGCGGTACTACCGCTAAGGCCAGTGGTACTACCGCTAGGCCTAGCGGTACTACCGCTGGGGGACCCTTTGCACAGATGAAGGAAACACTACGGCGGGAGCCACTCCAAAGTTGCTGACAAGGGGGAAAATAAGTGAAGTGTGCGCGTGCAAGATTGATTCCACCCAAACCTTTCCACTACGGTTCCCCTCTTAATAGTACGGCTTTCCTATTTCTCAAATAAAGAGAATCGTAGGGAACACCGTGCTTCTGTTACACGAAAGAGGGGGCGAGTCGTCTTGTGCCATTGAAGTGTGTTATCTAAAATCTTAATACACATGGTTAGTCCTTTGCGGTACTGTCATCAATCACCAAAATTACTTAGGCATAAACTATGCCCCAACAATCTCCCCCTTTTTGGTGGATTGATGACAATACCGGATTTGCACAGAGAATAATATGAGAACAAAAAGATAGAGATATATGAAAATAAAGAGCATATGACTCACAGCATATGATGGAAATAAATCTCACATAAGTTCATGTCTCACGAAAGATAGAAAAATAGAAGCAAACCAAGTTCGAAGCAAAACATGAAAGATAAGCAAAGCTAAGCAAAGTTCAACTCTCAAAGCAAATCCAGCTCCTAGACTCTCTCCCCCTTTGGCACAAGACACCAAAAAGGGGCACACCTAACGCCACAGGTGGTTACTCCTCATCCTCAGCATCACCAGACTCGTCCGTACCCTCCGGATCGTCCTGCTCCTCTTCATTGTCCTCTTCCTCCTCAGCGCTAGACCACTTGTAACCTTGAGCCCGCATCCAAGCAGCCTCTGGAGTGATGTCGTCCTCTGATCCACTGGAGATATCCACATCAAGTGTCCTTAGGACACGCTTGTGCCTCTGGCGGTTCTACTTCTGATCCACGTGCGTCTGATACTAGCCCTTAGCCTGCATACAGAAGAGAGTCTTCATCTTATCCTGCAGCTTCATGTCCCAAGATGGCATGGCAGAAGAGCGGGACTGAGAGGCGGTCCCTCTGTCAGCAGCAGTCTCTGTGACAGTGTCCATGTGCTGAGATGAAGTTGATGGGTTGGCCCATTTGTCCTTGACGCGAAGCTTGACAAGATCGTGCACAATGTAGTCAGCCTGAATGTATAACTCCTCCTGTGGATAGGTGTCTTGCCACTTCTAACGGATATAAGCAAACAAGTAGGGCCCGTAGATGGGAACCTTGCGCATCACGATGCAGTTCCAGAGCTCAGTGAACATCACATCAGAAATATTAAGAGGGGCAGACTCCTTAGTCATAGCCTCCTCATAGAGCAGTAGCATCTCAGCCAGAGAGCCATGTACCTCGACGAAGTTGCCAATGCGAGGAAAGAGGGTGTTGCGGAAGATCCGATGCATGATGTCCAGATGCCTGGGGAGCACACCCTTCTTCACATAGAGTAGCTACAATATGTCCTTGGTGGAGGCCCTATCAATGGGAGCTGCAGCATGAGGACGCGACCCAAGTGGAGTGTCAGCTCCCTGGAAATCAACCTTGAGGAATGCCATGAATTCACGCCAGGAACCGGTCATCTTCTGAGTCCCAGTCATCCACACCATCGAGCGCTCGTCATCACGAGAGAAGTGAACCGTGACATAGAACTGGGCAACAACATTGGGGTCAAAGTCTGTCTTGAAAGAGATGATCTCCTTGATGCCCAGATTGTCAATCAGAGAGAGAGCATCACCAATGTAGTCCAAGTTCCGCTGAAGGTGAGCCAGGTCAATCCACTGAACGGGGACAAAGTTCTTCTTGAAATGGTTGATGATATCACGGTAGATCCTGCAGTGATCCCTTGTCCACACATGCTCGACATTCTTGATCACAACCCGCTCTTGGAGATAGTGGTTTTGGGTGCGGAACCGCAGAAAATCCTTAGGGGGCATGGTGCGAACGCTGAGCCCCTTGTCCTTGTGAGCGGTCTTCTTGAAGGCCTGCTTTTTGGGTTGCAGACCTGAAGTGGCGGAGCCCTCTGGAGCCTCTGGGTTGCGATAATGCTTTGACTGCGTGTCCCGTGGGGGGTTCGAGCGGCGAACACCACCTATGACACAAAACACACACACCGAAAAAGAGCGACAAAAGGAGTCAAGGCAATAAACAAGAGAAGGCAGAAAAATAAACACACATTGCCAAGCACATGAAAAGAATACACAGAGAATCCTCCTGGCGGTAGTACCGCTACCCCTGGCGGTAGTACCGTTGGTATCAGAGCGGTAGTACCACTACCCCTAGAGGTAGTACCGTTGGGGTCCTAGCAATAGTACCGCAACCCCTGGCGGTAGTACCGCTGGGGTCCTCGCGGTAGTACCACTACCCTGGCGGTAGTACCGCTGGGGTTTGATTTTTCAGATCTGAAATATGAATAGAACCCATAGAGATGGCTACATGGATTTGACGAGGGCCATGGGCTGTGTATGAACACTAAGAACTCCACCATAGCCCTAATCACATGAGGATCACAAGTACCATCTAAATAAGCACATGCCTAGTCAAGAGAGAGCAAGTTTTAGATCTAATCCAAACATAGTCCAAGTGCTTGATCTAAAACATGTAAATCCTAGGGCATGGCAAAATAAAAGCACAGATTCATAGGACCTACACTCCCCTTGAACATCTCCTTCATGCCATCCAAGAACAAGGCACAATATCAAAGACATGGATCCAAACCACCAATGCTCCTAACCCTAGAACAAGAACAACAATCAAGAGAAGAAGGGGAGGAGCTTTACCGGGATCCATGGCACTTGGAGGAGGAAGGAGAAGTGAAGCAAACCCTCCAACTCAACGGAGAGAAGGGGCTCCACGGATAGAGATCTAAATCAGGGGAGTTCGAGGTTGGGGAGGGAGGATCCGCGAGGAAGAAGATCATGGATAACTTTGTATTGAAGATCCAAGAGAGAGAAGAAGCCATCTAGCTACTATTTATGGACCCGAAGGTCTGTGGTGAACTACTCACGCATCATCGGAGAGGCATTGGTGTTGATGAAGAAGCCCTCTGTGTACGAATCTCCCTTCCGGTAGGGCACCAGAACGTGCCCTAGATGGGATCTTGCGGAGACAGAAGCTTGCGGCGACAGAATAGTATTTTCGTGGCTCTCTCTCGTGGTTTCAGATTTTTAGGGAATTTATAGGCGGAATAACTAGGGCAGGGAGCCCACAAGCCTGCTATGCTCGCCCCCCCTAGGCCGGGCCTTTGTGGCTTGTGACCTCCTCCGAGGTCCCTTGCCTTGGTTCTCAAGTTTCCTGCGTGTCTTCTGTTATGGAAAAAATCATTCCGCTGGTTTATTCCGTTTGGACTCTTTTTAATATTCCCCTCTGAAAAAGGTCAAAAACACGGAAATAACAGGAACTCACACTTGGCACTGAGTTAATAGTTTAGTCCCAAAAAAGATATAAAATAACATATTCATGCGTACAAAACATCCAAAGATGACAAGATAATAGCATGGAACCATAAAAAATTATAGATACGTTGGAGACGTATCAAGCATCTCCAATCTTAACTCCTGCTTGTCCTCAAGTAGGGAAGTGATAAAGACTGAATTTTTGATGTGGAATGCTACATAACATACTTGTCCTTTGTAACTTCTTTCATGTGACATGAATGTTCAGATCCGTAAGATTCAAGACAATAGTTTGCTATAGACATGAAAAGAATAATACTTCAAGCAAACTAGCAAGGTAATCATGAACTTTCGAAATAACAAGGCCAAAGAAAGTTATCCCTACAAAATCATATAGTCTCTCTATGCTCCATCATCCCCACACAATGAATTTAAATCATGCACAACCCCGGTATTGGCCAAGTAATTGCTTTCGCACTCTTACGTTCTCAAACCTTTTCAACTCTCATGCAATACATGAGCGTGAGCCATGGATATAGCACTATAGGTGGAATAGAGTATGGTGGAGGTTGTGAGGCAAAAAGGAGGAGATGGTCACATTGACTTGGCGTATTAATGAGCTATGGAGAGGCCCATCAATAGATATCAATGTGAATGAGTAGGGATTACCATGCAACGGATGCACTAGAGCTATAAGTGTGTGAAAACTCAAAAGGAGAACTAGTGGGTGTGCACCCAACTTGCTTGCTCACGAAGACATAGGGCAATTTTCAGGAAGCCCATCATTGGAATATACAAGCCAAGTTATATAATGAAGATTCCCACTAGTATATGGAAGTGTCAAAACAAGAGACTCTCAATCAGGAAGAACATGGTGCTATTTTTTAAGCACAAGTGTGGAAAAAGATAGTAGCATTGTCCCTTCTCTCTTTTTCTCTCTCTTTTATTTATTTTTTTGTTTGGGCTCTTCGGCCTCTTTTCATTTTTTTGGTGGTCATCTTTGGCCTATTTTTTTTATTTCCTCACATGGGACAATGCTCTAATAACGATGATCATCACACTTTTATTTACTCACAACTCAACACTTAGAGCAATGATGACACTATAGGAAATACCTCCGGCAGTGTACGGGGTGTGCAACGATCTAGCTCAGCGTATGACGTTGAAGCATCTCGCTAGCTATCTTATGATCATGCAATGGCAATATGAAAGTGACAGCACAAGTCATGAGACAGAACAGTGGGAGTTGCATGGCAATATATCTCGGAATGGCTATGAAAATGCCATAATAGGTAGATATGGTGGCTATTTTGAGGAAGGTATATGGTAGGTTTGTGCACCGGCAAAAGTTGCGCGGCACTAGAGAGGCTAGCAATGGTGGAAGGTGAAAGTGCATCTATACCATGGACTCACATTAGTCATGAAGAACTCATATAATTTTTGCGAAAGTTTTATTAGTAATTGAAACAAAGTGCTAAACGCATACTCCTAGGGGAAGGGTTGGTAGGTGTTAACCATCGCGCGATCCCGACCGCCACACAAAGGATGACAATCAATAAATCAATTATGCTCTGACTTCCTAACATAGCGGTTCACGATACGTGCATGCTACGGGAAAAACTAACTTCAACGCAAGTATTTCTAGATTCACAACACCCTACTAACATAACTCTAATATTACCAAATCCATATCTCAAAACTTAATTGAGAGGAATCAAGCTTCTCTTTACTAATCAATGCACATGAATATGAAAGTTTTTACTATATCCTCTTTGGATGCTGATACGTCTCAAACATATATATAATTTTTTATGGTTTCATGTTGTTATGTTGTCAACTTTGGATGTTTTATATACCTTTTATATCTTTTTTTGGGACTAACTTATTAATTCAGTGCCAAGTGTCAGTTCCTGTTTTTTCTGTGTTTTTGACTCTTTTCAGATCTGATTTTGGAACGGAGTCCAAATGGAATAAAATCCCCGAAATAATTTTTTCCAGAACCCAAGAAGATCGGGGGAGTTGAGGGCCATGGCAGGAGGCCCACATGGGGCCCACAAGCCCTGTAGCCGCGGCCAGGGGTGGCCCGCGGCTACCAAGCTTGTTCCCCCCTGGAGCTCCCCTGCCCTAGCTTTTTGGCCTATATATTCCCGAAAATCCCAGAAAAAATAAGGGCGTCCACGAAACCACTTTCCGCTGCCGCAAGCTTCCGATTCCGCGAGATCTCATCTGGAGACACTTCCCGGTGCCCTGCCGGAGAGGACTTTGGAGCTGGAGGGCTTCTACATCAACATCATTGCCTCTCCAATGACTGGTGAGTAGTCTACTTCAGACCTACGGGTCCGTAGTTAGTAGCTAGATGGCTTCTTCTCTCTCTTAGATCTTCAACACAAAGTTCTCCATGATCTTCATGGAGATCTATCCGATGTAATCCTCTTTGGCGGTGTGTTTGTCGAGATCTAATGAATTGTGGATTTGTGATCAGATTATCTATGAATTATATTTAAGTCTTTGCCGATTTCTTATCTGCATGATTTGATATCCTTGTAAGTCTCTCCGAGTCTTGGTTTTGTTTGGCCAACTAGATCTATGAATTGTGGATTTGTGACCTTTCCGAGTGACAGAAGGGGTAGCAAGGCACGCATCGTGTTATTGCCATCAAGGGTAACAAGATGGGCTTTCATCATAGATTTGAGATTGTCTATCTACATCATGTCATCTTGCTTAAGGCGTTACTCTGTTCTTATGAACTCAATACACTAGATACATGCTGGATAGCGGTCGACGCGTGGAGTAATAGTAGTAGATGCAGAAAGTATCGGTCTACTTGTTTTGCACGTGATGCCTATATGTATGATCATTGCCATAGATAACGTCATGACTTTGCGTGGTTCTATCAATTGCTCGACAGTAATTCGTTCACCCACCGTCTACTTGCTTTCATGAGAGAAGCCACTAGTGAATACTACGACCTCGGGGTATATTCAAAATTATCATCTTCGCTTTTACTTTTACTTTGCTTTGTTTACTTTTTGCTTTCAGTTCTCACTTTGCAAAAAATCTGTAAGGGATTGACAACCCCTTCATAGCGTTGGGTGCAAGCTCTTTGTGTTTGTGCAGGTACTTGTGACTTGACGCGATCCTCCTACTGGATTGATACCTTGGTTCTCAAACTGAGGGAAATACTTACCGCCGCTGTGCTACATCACCCTTTCCTCTTCAAGGGAACAACAACGCAAAGCTCCAAGGCCGCGGGGGAATCCTTTGCATATTTGCCAGGGAAATCCCTATAGGCGTAGCCAGCAGCAGAAGGTTTTCTTGCGCCGTTGCCGGGGAGAGATCAAGTCAAGATCGATCCAAGTAAGTGTCACAAACTCATCTCTTGCATTTACCTTTTTTGCCAGTTGCCTCTCGTTTTCCTCTCCCCCACTTCACATTTGCCGTTTTCATTTGCCGTTTTCATTTGCCTTTTTTGTTTGCCTTTCCTTTGCTTGTGTTTCCATGTGCCTTCAAAATGCTTGCATCTTCGCTTGCTAAAAATCCAGTGATATGGATCCTCATCCACTTGCTAATCTTTTCAAGAGGTCCAACTATGTTGAACCAATTGTTAATGAGCGTACACTAGATCATCTTTATGAAGTTTTGCTTAAGATGCGTGAATCTGAAAATCGTGATGAGGAAATTTGTGAAGTGATTCACGAGGGCTCCTTGGATGAAAAGCATGATTGCAATGGTTTCACTATAAATTCTATTAGTGACAATCATGCTAAAAATATGCAAAACCCTAAGCTTGGGGATGCTAGTTTTGCTTTGTCCACTACTTGTTGCAAAGATCATGATTGGGGTGATGATTTTTCTTATGATCTTGAAAATTTATTCTAGCCTCATGATGAATATGATATTTGCAATGACATTGAAAGTGGGTTTGGAGACGTCATGACTTTAGTTGATGATAATCCCACTATTTTTGAAGAGAATCAACTTTGCATGCATGTGTATCATGAATTTGAACATGATCCCACATGTAATTATTATGAGAGAGGAAAATGTTTTGGTAGAAACTTTCATGTTACTAAGCTACCTCTCGTCATGTTGAGATTGACATTATCTCTTTCCTTTTCCTTGCATATGGAAGCTATATGTTTTCTTGGCAATTTGTTTTCCTATAAAATGCCTATGCATAGGAAGTATGTTAGACTTAGATGTCATTTTCACATGTTTCATGATGCTCTCTTCGTGCTCAATTGCAATCTTTTATGTGAGCATTATTGAATTAGCAATGCCTAGTTAAGGGCCTTAAACAATAGCGCTTGTTGGGAGGCAACCCAACGAATCTATCCTTTTTCTTTCTACTTTGTGTTTTCCACACTTTCATAATTCTATTATGATTGTGTTTTTTGTGTTTCTTTTGCGTTTGTGCCAAGTAAAACCGTTATGATTAGTCTTGGGGATGATCGTTTGATCATGCTAGAAAAGACAGAAACTTTCTGCTCACGGAAAGAATTTTCAATTTTTTTCTGTGAGATCTTTTGAGTTGATTCTTTTTGCTTATGATTTCTATGCAAATTCTCCAGACTGTCGTAATTTTTCAGAATTTTTGAAGTACCATAAGTATACGAAGTACACAGATTGCAACAGACTAGTCTCTGTTAACAGATTCTATTTTTGTTGAGTTGGTTGCTTATTTTGATGAACCTATGGATAGTATCGGGGGGTATTAGCCATGGAAAATTTAAAATACAGTAACCCAACATCAACATAAGTAGAATTTAAGTTTGCTACAGTACCTAAGGAAGTGGTGATTTTCTTTCTTATACTAATGATATCACGAGTTTCTGTTTAAGTTTCGTGTTGTGAAGTTTTCATGTTTTGGGTGAAGTTCTTATGGACAAAGAGATAAAGAGTGGCAAGAGCTCAACATTGGGGATGCCCAAGGCACCCCAAGATGATTCAAGGATATCGAAAAAGCCTAAGCTTGGGGATGCCCCGGGAAGGCATCCCCTCTTTCGTCTTCAATCCATCCGTAACGTTACTTGGGGCTATATTTTTATTCACCACATGTTATGTGTTTTGCTTGGAGCGTCTTGTATCAGAGGATTCTTTTATTTTTGTTGTGTCAAAATATTCCTTGTTTCACACCTAGAGAGAGAGACATGCACTCACCGTGATTTTGTCGAGGTTCACTTATATCCTTTGGTTAGGCAATTCAGCTCACATGTGTTTCACTTATATATTTTGAGCTAATTGATTTTGCTCTATGTGATTCACTTCTATCTTTTGGAGCACGGCAGTGCGTGGCGTGGTAGTTGATCTATTCTATGAAAGTAGTCTCAAAAGGGGTAGTTATCCAAAGGGATATGAAAACTTCCACCTTCATGTGCATTGAGTAGTTAGAGAAGTTTGATTCATCTCAATTAGTTTGAGTTGTGGTTGTGGTAACATTGAAGTTTTACTAGTAAGGTATTGTGGATCTAGAAATACTTGTGTTGAAGTTAGTGATTCTCGTAACATGCACGTATGGTGAACCGCTATGTTATGAAGTCTGAGCATGATTAGTTTATTGATTGTCATCCTTTGTGTAGCGGTCGGGATCGCGCGATGGTTTATACCTACCAACTCTTCCCCTAGGAGTATGCGTTGAATGCATTGTTTCGATTACTACTAAAACTTATGCAACAAGTATATGAGTTCTTCATGACTAATGTTGTGTCCATGGTTTAGATGCACTTTCACCTTCCACCATCACTATCTTCTTTAGTGTCGTGCAAATTTCGCCGGTGCATAAAACCCACCTTTAGCCTCCCTCAAAACAGCCACCATACCTACCTACTATGGATTTTTCAAAGTCATTCCGAGATATATTGCCATGCAACTACCACCATGACATGTGCCACAGCTTCTACATTGCCATTGCATGATCATAAGATATCTAGCATGATGTTTCCATTAATGTCTATGCCATGCTAGATCATTGTCACGGTACCCTACCGAAGGAATTCCATATAGAGTCATCATTGCTCTAAGTTTTGAGTTGTAAGTGTGATGATCATCATTGATGGCGCATTGTCCCATGTGAGGAAATAAAATAGGCCAGCGAAGCCCATTTACAAAAAGAGCCCAAAGATGCCCACCAAAAAAAAGAAAAAAAAGGAGGCCAAAGAGCCCACCCAAAAAAAATGAGAGAAAAAGAGAGAAGGGACAATGCTACTATGTCCTTTCCACACTTGTGCTTCATATTAAGCACCATGATCTTCATGATTGAGAGTCTCTCATTTTTTCACCACCATATAGCTAGTGGGAAATTTTCATTATATAACTTGGCTTGTATATTCCAATGATGGGGTTCCTCAAAATTGCCTTAGGTCTTCGTGAGAAAGCAAGTTGGATGCACACCCACTAGTTTTTTAAGATCTTTCACATACTCTTAGATCTAGTGCATCATTTGTATGGAAATCCCTACTCATTCACATTGATATCTATTGATGAGCATCTCCATAGCTCATTGATATTCCCAGTCAATGTGACCATCTTCTCCTTGTTTGCCTTGTGACCTCCACCACACTCCATTCCACTTATAGTGCTAAAACCATGGCTCACGCTCATGTATTGTGTGAGAGTTGAAAAAAATTGAGAAAGTAAAGGTGTGAAAACAATTACATGGCTAATAGCGGGGTTGTGCATGATTTAAATTCGTTGTGCAAGGATGGTAGAGCATAGCCAGACTATATGATTTTGTAGGGATAACTTCCTTTTGGCCTTGTTATTTTAAAAGTTCATGATTACCTTGCTAGTTTGCTTGAAGTATTATTGTCTCCACATCAATAGCAAACAATTGTTTTGAATCTAACAGATCTGAACATTCATTTCACATAAGAGGAGTTACAAAGGACATCTATGCTAGGTAGCATGAAAGCATCAAAATTCATTCTTTATCACTTCGCTACTCGAGGACGAGCAGGGTTAAGCTTGGGGCTGCTTGATACGTCTCAAACGTATCTATAATTTTTGATGGTTTCATGTTGTTATCTTGTCAACTTTGGATGTTTTATATACCTTCTATATCTTTTTTGGGACTAACTTATTAATTCAGTGCCAAGTGCCAGTTCCTATTTTTTCTGTGTTTTTGACTCTTTTCAGATCTGATTTTGGAACGGAGTCCAAACGGAATAAAATCCCCGAAATGAATTTTTCCAGAACAGAAGAAGATCGGGGGACTTGAGGGCCAAGGCAGGAGGCCCACAGGAGGCCCACAAGCCCTATAGCAGCAGCCAGGGGGGCCCGCGGCTACCAAGCTTGTGGCCCCCCTAGAGCGCCCGTGCCCTAGCACTTTGGCCTATATTTTCCCTAAAATCCCAGAAAAAATAAGGGCGTCCACGAAACCACTTTTTCGCCGCCGCAAGCTTCCGTTTTCGCGAGATCTTATCTGGAGACCCTTCCCGGTGCCCTGTCGGAGGGGACTTTGGAGCTGGAGGGCTTCTACATCAACATCATTCCCTCTCCAATGACTCTCGAGTAGTCCACTTCAGACCTACGGGTCCGTAGTTAGTAGCTAGATGGCTTCTTCTCTCTCTTGGATCTTCAATACAAAGTTCTCCATGATGTTCATGGAGATCTATCCGATGTTATCCTCTTTGGCGGTGTGTTTGTTGAGATCCGATGAATTGTGGATTTGTGATCATATTATCTATGAATTATATTTGAGTCTTTGTTGATTTCTTATATGCATGATTTGTTAGCCTTGTAAGTCTCTCCGAGTCTTGGGTTTTGTTTGGCCAACTAGATCTATGATTCTTGCAATGGGAGAAGTGCTTGGTTTTGGGTTCATACGGTGCGATGACCTTTCCCAGTGACAGAAGGGGCAGCGAGGCACGCATCGTGTTGCTGCCATCAAGGGTAACAAGATGGGCTTTCATCATAGACTTGAGATTGTCCATCTACATCATGTCATCTTTCTTAAGGCGTTACTCTGTTATTATGAACTCAATACACTAGATGCATGCTGGATAGCGGTCGACGTGTGGAGTAATAGTAGTAGATGCAGAAAGTATCGGTCTAGTTGTTTTGGATGTGGTGCCTATATGTAAGATCATTGCCATACATAACATCATGACTTTGCGCGGTTCTATCAATTGCTCGACAGTAATTCATTCACCCACCGTCTACTTGCTTTCATGAGATAAGCCACTAGTGAATACTACGGCCCCCGGGTCTATTCACAATTATCATCTCTGCTTTTACTTTTACTTTGCTTTGTTTACTTTTTTCTTTTAGTTCTCACTTTGCAAACAATCTATAAGGGATTGACAACCCCTTCATAGCGTTGGGTGCAAGCTCTTTCTGTTTGTGCAGGTACTTGTGACTTGACGCGATCCTCCTACTGGATTGATACCTTGGTTCTCAAACTGAGGGAAATACTTACCGCCGCTGTGCTATATCACCCTTTCCTCTTCAAGGGAACACCAACGCAAGGCTCCAAGGCCGCGGGGGAATCCTTTGCATATTTGCCAAGGAAATCCCTATAGGCGTAGCCAGCAGCAGATGCCATTCATCTTTAGGACTACTTTCATAGCACAAGCCAACTACCAAGTTACTCAGAGAGAGCACACTCAAAAAGATATAAGTGAAGATTGAGAGTTCTTATTTCTCCAAAATATAACACTGTCGTGCTCTAAAAAGATGTAAGTGAAGCACTTAGAGCAAAATTATCTAGCTCAAAAGATATAAGTGAAGCACATGCGAGCTAAATTGCCTAATTCAAAAGATATAAGCGAAGGTCAATGAGTATTCTAGCAAAATCACGATGAGTGCATGTATCTCTCAAAAGGGTGTGCAGCAAGGATGACTGTGACACAACAAAAAGAAAATACTCCTAAAATACACGACGCTCCAAGAAAAACACATATCATGCGGTGAATAAAAATATAGCTCCAACTAATGTTACCGATGGATTGAAGACGAAAGAGGGGATGCCTTCCCGGGGCATCCCCAAGCTTAGGCTTTTTGGTGTCCTTGAATTTGGGTTGGGAAGACTTGGTCATCCCCAAGCTTGAGATCTTTCCACTCTTTATCCCTTTGTCCATGAGAACATCACCCAAAACTTGAAAACTTCATAACACAAAACTTAAACAGAAACTCGTGATATCATTAGCATAAGAAAACAAACTACCAACTCTTTAGGTACTGTAGAAAACTTGATTTCTATTCATATTGGTGTTAGATTACTATATTCTCACTTTTCCATGGCTAATACCCCTCTGATACTATCCATAGTTTCATCAAAATAAGCAATCAACACAACAAAAACAAAATCTGTCAAAAACAGACCAGTCTGTAGCAATATGTCTACTTCCAATACTTCTGGTATCTCAAAAATTCTGAAAACTTATGAAAATTTGGGAAATTGGCATATAAACCAGCAGAAAAAGGAATCAACTCAAAAGCTTTTTCTTGATAGGAATGAAAAATAATTTCGTGAGCGCAAAGTTTCTGTCTTTTTCAACAAGATCAAACAACCATCACCAAAACTAGTCATAAATGTTTTACTTGGCACAAACGCAAAAAGAAACACAAAAAACACAATCATAACAGAATTAAGATGGTGTGGACACAACAAAACAGAAAGCAAAAGGCAAAGATAAATTCATTGGGTTGCCTCCCAACAAGCGTTATTGTTTAACGCCCTTAGCTAGGCATAAGGCGATAGAATCAAGTATCGTCGTCTTTGGTGCTCCAACCATAAGTAGCCCTCATCATGGACTCATAAGGAAATATTATTTTATTTCTAGGAAAATTTTCCATGCCCTTCTTTAATGTAAATTGAAATATAATATTCCCTTCCTTCATATAGATGATAGCGCCAATAGTCCTTAGGGAAGGTCTACCAAGAATGATAGAACATGTCGGATTGCAATCAATATCAAGCACAATGAAATCTACGGGTACATAGTTCCTATTTGCAACAATAAGAACATCATTGATCCTTCACATAGGTTTCTTAATAGTAGAATCCGCAAGATGCAAATTAAGAGAGTACTCATCAATCTCATTGAAGACTAGAACATCACATAAAGACTTTGGAATAGCGGAAACACTAGCACCCAAATCACACAAAGCATTGCATTCATAGTTTTTTATCTTGATTTTGATAGTAGGTTCCCACTCATCATGAAGTTTTCTAGGAATAGAAACTTCCAATTCAAGTTTATCTTTAAGAGATGTCATCATAGCATCGACGATATGATCGGTAAAGGCCTTGTTTTGGCTATAATCATGTGGAGAGTTTAGCATGGATTGCATCAAGGAAATACATTCAATTAAAGAGCAACTATCATAATTTAATTCCTTGAAATCCAAAGTAGTAATTTCATTACTACTCAAAGTTTTGATATCCTCTACTCCACTTTCAATGCTTTTAGCATCAAGATAGATAGTCTCCGAATCATTGGGGCGTTTCTCAACCGAAGTGGATTCATATCCAGCCCTTTCATCATTAGGTTTTACATTAGAAAACAAGGATTCAATGGGATTCACACCAAGCACATTAAGATCTTCGTGATTCTTATCACGAGAACGCGGCTTTTTAAGCCATTCATGTCTAGCATGAATTTGGGTGGTTCTTTCTTTACTCTCATTCATGGAAACACGCATTGCTTTCAAAGTTTCATCCATATTAATCTTGGGAGGAGCACATCTTAATTTCAAAGCATCAACATCAAGAGACATTCTATCAACGGTCCTAGCCAAGTCATCAATTTTGAGCAGTTTTTCTTCTATGGACGCATTTAAAATCTTTTGCAAGTTGATAAACTCCTTAATATTACTCTCAAGATTAGAGGGTAATTTATTGTAGTTTCCATGAGCATTTTTGTAGAAATTGCCGAAGTTATTAGAGGGATTACTAGGAAAAGGCCTAGGAATAAAGTTTCCTCTGTAAGCATTGTTGTGGCCAAAACTATTCTACCAACAAAATTAACATCCAAGCTTTCAATGCTACTCTCAATCAAGGAATACAAGGGCATATCATTTGGATCTAAAGGAGCACCTTTACTAACAAACAATTTCATTAACTCATCCATCTTAGCACTTAAATAGTTAATTTCTTCTATAGCATGCACTTTTTTACTAGTAGGTGACGTTTCATTGTGCCACTGAGAATAGTTTGTCATGATATTGTCTAGGAGTTTTGTGGCTTCTCCTAGTGTGATTTCCATGAAAGTTCCACCGTAGGCGGAATCCAAGATATTTCTAGAAGCAAAATCCAAACCAGCATAGAAAATTTGTATAATCATCCAAAGACTCGAGCCATGAGCGGGACAATTTCTAATCATCAATTTCATTCTCTCCCAAGATTGTGCAACATGGTCATGATCTAGTTTCTTAAAATTCATGATATCATTACGGAGAGAGATAATCTTAGCCGGTGGAAAATACTTGGATATATAAGCATCTTTGCACTTGTTCCAAGAATCAATACTATTTTTTGGGCAAAGATGAAAACCAAGTTTTTACTCGATCTCGCAATGAGAACGGAAATAGCTTCAATTTAATCACATCATTGTCCACATCTTTCTTATTTTGCATATCACATAACTCAATGAAGGTATTAAGATGGGATGCAGCATCTTCACTAGGAAGGTCGGAAAATTTCTCTTTCATAACAAGATTCACCAAAGCAGCATTGATTTCATATGATTCCGCACTAGTGGCGGGAGCAATCGGAGTACTAATAAAATCATTATTATTAGTATTCGAGAAGTCACAAAGTTTGGTGTTTTCACTCATGGTGACTTCAGCAAGCAGACAAGCACAAAAGCGAACAGAAAGCAAGCGAAAGAAAAGGGCGAACGGAAAAGGAAAATATTTTTGTTTTTTGTTTTTCAGAAGTGGGGGAGAGGAAAACGAGAGGCAAAAAATTAAATGCAAGAGATGAGTTTGTGAAGGTTACTTGGATAAGCTTCACTTAGAACAGTCCCCGGTGCCAGAAATTGACACGTTGGAGGAAGACTATTCTTCACTTGATACTCCCCGGCAACGGCGCCAGAAATTGGCACGTTGATGGGAGACTATTCTTCACTTGATCCTCCTCCCCGGCAACGGCGCCAGAAATTCTTCTTGCTACCTCTTGAGCTTGCGTTGGTTTTTTCCCTTGAAGAGGAAAGGGTGCTGCAGCATAGTAGCAGTAAGTATTTCCCTCAGTTTGAGAACCAAGGTATCAATCCAGTAGGAGTATCAAGGCAAGTCTCCAAAGTACTTGCGCGAAAACAGCAAACTTGCACCCAACGCTACAATGGGGTTGTCAATCCCTTCACGATTGATTGCAAGGTGAGATCTGAAGGTGGAAAGTGCAACAAAGTAAGAGTGTAGAGCTGAAAATATGATGTGAAATAAACCCGGGGTCCATAGTGTTCACTAGAGGCTTCTCTCATGATAGCAAATATTACGGTGGGTGAACGAATTACTCTCGAGCAATTAATAGAACCGCGCAAAGTCATGACGATATCTAAGGCAATGATCATACATATAGGCATCACATCCGAGAAAAGTAGACCGATACTTTCTGCATATACTACTATTACTCCACACATCGACCACTATCCAGCATGCATCTAGTGTATTGAGTTCATAACAAACAGAGTAACGCCTTAAGCAAGATGACATGATGTAGAGGGATAAATTCACGCAATAGATATAAACCCCCTCTTCTTACCCTTGATGGCAAGAACACGATGCCTGTCTCGCTACCCCTTCTGTCACTGGGTGAGGTCACCGCACGGTATGAACCCAAAACCAAGCACTTCTCCCATTGCAAGAATTATAGATCATGTTGGCCAAACGAAACCCACAACTCGAAGAGAATTACAAGGATATGAAATCATGCATATAAGATATCAGAGGAAACTCAAATAAGATTCATAGATAATTTGATCATAATTCCACAATTTATCGGCTCTCGACAAACACACCACAAAAGAAGATTACATCGGATAGATCTCCATGAAGATCATGCAGAACTTTGTATTGAAGATCCAAGAGAGAGAAGAATCCATCTAGCTACTAGCTATGGCCCCGAAGGTCTGTGGTGAACTACTCACGCATCATTGGAGAGGCAATGGTGTTGATGAAGAAGCTCTCCGTGTCCGAATCTCCCCTCCGGCAGGGCACCATAACGTGCCCCAGATTGGATCTTGCGGACACAGAAGCTTGCGGCGGCGGAAAAGTATTTTCGTGTCTCTCTCGTGGTTTCAGATTTTTAGGGAATTTATAGGGGAAGAACTAGGGCAGGGGAGCCACAGGGGGCCCAGAAGCCTGCTAGGCCCGACCCCCATAGGCCGGGCCTAGGTGGCTTGTGACCTCCTCCGAGGTCCCCTGCCTTGGTTCTCAAGTTTCATGCATGTCTTCTGTTATGGAAAAAATCATTCTGCAAGTTTTATTCCGTTTGGACTTCGTTTAATATTCCCCTCTGAAAAAGGTCAAAAACACGGAAAAAACACGAACTGGCACTTGGCACTGAGTTAATAGGTTAGTCCCAAAAAGATATAAAATAGCATATTCATGCATACAAAACATCCAAAGATGACAAGATAATAGCATGGAACCATCAAAAATTGTAGATACGTTGGAGACGTATCAACCCCCTCCTCTTGCACCACTGACTCCTCTTCCTTGCGACCCCCTCCTCCACCACCGCCTCCTCCTCCTCCACCACCGACCCCCTCCTCCACCGCCATCTCCTAGCTGCACCTGGACCCCAGCTCACCCCCGTCCGTCAAGGAGAAGACCAGCTGCAGCGGTATTGGATCCTCTCAGGTGAGACTCCCTCTCTCTCTGTGTCTCTCTCTCTCATTTTTACAAACTGACTTGCAACAATATGATAAAATGATAAATTGATAGTTTAGGACCATTTAAACTACTATGTCATGGTTAGTTTAGGTTTATGTTTAGTTTTCGTTTTAGGTTAGTTTAGGTTTAGGTTTAGTTTTAGTTTTAGTTTTAGGTTTGTTTAGGTTTAGGTTTAATTTTAGTTTTACTTTTAGGTTAGTTTTGTTTTAGTTTAACTTTTTGATTTTTTTAGGTTAGTTTAGTTTTAGTTTTAGGTTAGAAAAAACCTAGAAGAAAAAACCATGACACGACGCCCCGACACCCTGACACGACGCCCCGACCCGACACCTCGACACGATGCCTCGACACGACAACCGGACACGACAACCCGACTAGACGCCCCGACACGACACCCCGACACTATACCCCGACACGATGCCCCGACACTCCGACACGATGCCCCAGCACCCTGACACGATGCCACGACACCCCGACACGATGCCCAAACACGACACCCCGACACCTAGACATGACGTCACTGACCCCTGACCCCCGACCCTCGACGCCACTGACCCTCGACCCCCGAGCACCGATGCCACTAACCCCCGATGCCACCGACACCCGGCACTACTGACCCTCGACGACACTGACTCCTTACGGCACTGACCCCCGACCCCCGACACCTCTTCTGCCCCCTGTTGAAGGAGAAGGTGCTTTTCGGCCTTCCATAGGCCGACTGGGTCATAGTTTTGTAAATTATGAGTTAGGTCACATATTTTCTGATTATGTTATAAAACATCATATTTGTGTTGATCGGGTGAATTTCAATGTGCAGTTGTTTGACGACCTCCCCTTGCGTTGGACGAGCTCTGCCCCTACGTTTGTGGGTGAGCACAAATGACTTCTTCTCCTACCCCCTTAATTTGCTTTGTTCCAGTCTTCGTGCCGATGAAACTTGTTAGCTAT
Source organism: Hordeum vulgare subsp. vulgare (assembly GCF_904849725.1). Taxonomy (NCBI): domain Eukaryota; kingdom Viridiplantae; phylum Streptophyta; class Magnoliopsida; order Poales; family Poaceae; genus Hordeum; species Hordeum vulgare. The sequence continues at coordinate 400,070,617 of NC_058524.1, read as the reverse complement.
AGGTTTCTTCAATCATCAATATGCGTGACCAGTATATGTCTCCCGTTCGAAAGGGAGGCATCCATAAATATGCATGTCTTTGCATATTTATAACCGCCATCCTTTCGAATAGTCCAACATTATCCATGGACAGCCCGAGTTTGTCTAGATTGGGTTCGTTACCCGTATGCTCTGCTCCAGATCCGATGCGGAATTTTTTTAGTCCCTCCCTATTGTTCTCCGGGTACATATCCTCTCTACTTATTGCCGAGACGTGTATCAGGAGAACAGCAGGGAGGTGCTGCCGAAATTGTGTGTCGGATCTGGGGCAGGGCATGGGAAAATGAACCCAATCTACACATACTCAGGTGGGATTAGGATCTATCTCTACCTATTAGCGTGTAGGTTGCATGGACGTAATAAAACTAAGAAACTTGATTAGTGGATGAATATAGATGACGAATTATATATATATATATTTCTTGTGTGTCCATAGGTAGGCAAGATGAGTGATCGTGCTTGGATGTACACTGGTCACCCTAGTCAGAAAGACATGACCAATGAATGGTTAACAAAAACCAGGGGGTTAGTGAGAACCGCATTTGCAAATGGCCAACAAAAAACATGGTGCCCCTGTCCCAACGGTGACAACTGGAAAAAGTAGACAGAGTTTGAAATGGGTAAACACCTACAGAAGTGGGGTCTTACGCCTAATTATACGGTGTGGACTTTTCATGGTGAGTCTCACCAACGTGCCAGAGCTGAGGTGGTTCGTCGTCACACCGACGAGCATGGTACCGGGATCGAAGACATGGTGCAAGACTTTGATGATGCTCGGGATTCGGACGATGAGATGGAGGAATATGCAAAGGCCTTCTATGAAATGTTGGAGTCTTCAAAACGTCCTCTCCACGAGCACACTGAGCTTTGTCAACTGGATGCCATCGCACAAGTAATGGCTCTGAAGGGTCAATTCAACCTAGGCAGAGAATGCTACGACGCGATGATGACGATATTTGGACGCTTTCTACCCAAAGGCCATGTATTGCCTGCAAACCTGTACCAGTCAGAAAAAAGCATTCGTGTACTTAAGATGCCCTATGAGAAGATACATGCGTGTGAGAATGGATGTGCCTTATTTAAGCTTGAGTATGCGGCCTTGAACTATTGTGCCATTTGCAATTCTTCAAGGTATATTCTGGTAGACAACGGTAGAGGTGAGAAGATTCAGACCAAAATCCCCATTAATGTTCTTCGTAGGTGCCAATCGTACCAAGACTTCAACGTCTTTTCATGGTTGAAGAGACGTCGAGACAGATGACATGGCACAAATTGGGCAAAAGAACCGAACTAGATGTGGATGGGAACAAGATGTTGGTACACACTTCAAATGCTTTTGCATGGAAGCACTTCGATGCATTACATAAGGATAAATCGGCACATCCAAGGCATCCTCGAGTTGCCATCATCACGGATGGGTTCAATGTGTATGGTATGACGGTAGCACAATACAGTTGTTGGCCTGTATTTGTGATTCCACTCAATCTCCCCCCGGAGAGATTATGAAAAGAAAGAACATTTTCCTGACATTGATAATTCCAGGGCCCAACTATCCGGGGAAGAATATGAATGCGTACATGCAGCCGCTTAAGGATGAATTGCAAGAAGCCTGGGATAATGGGATCAAGACATACGACGCCGCTACCAAAAAAACTTCAAAATGCATGTGTGGTACATGTACTCGATGCATGACTATCCCGCGTATGCGCTATTCATTGGCTGGTGTGTGCATGGAAGGTTCCCGTGCACCACATGCAAGGCAGCTCTTCAGTTCCGTTGGCTGCAGGCGGGTCGCAAGTTTTCTTGCTTCAACATGCATAGACAGTTCCTGGATCCTGACCATAAGTTCAGAAAAGACAAGAAGAATTTCATCAAAGGTAGAGTTGTCAAAAGCACCACACCAGCTGCGTTGACAGGCCAACAGACCCTTGGTTAGTTAAACGCTCTCGAGCCTGATCCTTTGCGTCCAAGGCATTTCTAAGGGTATAATACGAAACACGCCTGGACTCACAAGTCATGCTTATGGGATCTGCCTTACTTCGAAGACCTCATTTGCCCACACAACATCGACTTGATGCACACTGAAAAGAATATTTCGGACGCCATTTTTGGTACATTGTTCGGCATAGAGGGGAAGTCAAAGGATAATCCTAAGGCTAGAATCGACCAGGAGGCTCTATGTGATAGACCGTTACAAAAGTTGCGACAACGGGAAGGAAAGCAAAGCGTAGCGAAGCCAAAGGCATGGTTCAATCTTGAAAGGCCATCTATGAGGGAAATGCTATTGCGGGTGAAAATGCGGTTGGTGTTCCCCGATGGGTATGCTGCGAATCTAAAGAGGGGAGCAAGTCTTGTAAAATTGAAAATATTTGGTCTCAAGAGCCATGATTGGCACATATGGATTGAGCGGGTAATGCCGGTGATGTTGCGTGGCTTTATCCCTGAGGATGAATGGCTAGTACTGGTAGACATGAGCTATTTCTTTTGTTCTCTTTGTGCAAAAGAACTATCGCCTGGCGTGCTCGATGAAATGGAAGAGTTGGCGGTGGAGTTGATCTTCAAATTAGAAAGGATCTTTCCACCGGGCTTCTGTAATCCAATGCAACATTTGATTTTGCATCTCCCGACCGAGGCAAGATTGGGGGGGCATTCAAAATGGATGGTGCTTCTCAACTGAGAGGATGCACAAGACGCTTCGAGCTAAATGTAAAAATAAACATAGGATTGAAGCATCGATGTCCAAGGCATTCATTACTAAGGAGGCGGCAAACTTCGTGACAACACAGTATGAAGCCAAAAATCATCATTTGCATAACCCAAAGCCTCGGTACAATGATGGAAATCCTAAAAAAGGTCGATCAAACCTCAGCCTATTCAAAGGGAAGCTCGCACCAGCCGGTGCTTCGAAAGGGAAATCATTGGATGTCGAAGAATGGCGGGCCATTTATTGTATATCTTTAACAACCTAACAGAAGTGTGGCCGTACATCGAGTAAGTTCTCAGTACTTCTAATTCCTTTGAACTGATCTTATTCCTTGATATTTGATATAGTCGATACGTTGCCAAATTCTCGGATGGAGCGGTCATCAAAAAGGATTCCGTCGAAGAGTATGAGCTTCTGGCAAAGCATGGAGGCGACTATTTCGGTTTCATCTCTTGGTTCAAACAAAGGGTAATTTATTACCATTAATGGTCCATTTGATTTCTTGGTCTAATTTGCAGCTAATCCATCCATTCTTCCGTATTAAACTTGTAGGCTGATGCAGAGTCTATGGACGTCGATTTGAGACAAGTCGCTAATGGTTTTGACTATAAGGTCCGTTCATTTGAAAAATACAACAACAACGGCTATCACTTTCGTACCTTTGGGACAGAGCTATTGCTACTGCAACAAAAGACCTTCCAACGGTGCCAGAAACATGTGCTGACGGGAGACTATTATTGTCTTGATACGCCTCAGCAACGGCACCAGGAATCCTTCTATTACGGCTACGCCTTTAGGGACTTCCTAGGCAAATATGCAAAGGATTTCCCCCGTGGCCTTGGAGCCTTGCGTTGATATTCCCTGAAAGCGGAAAGGGTGATGTAGCACAGCGGCGGTAAGTATTTCCTTTAGTTTAGAACCAAGGTATCGATCCAATGAAGGAATGTCACAAGTACCTGCACAAACACAAAGAGCTTGCTCCCAACGCTATGAAGGGGTTGTCAATCCCTTATAGATTGTTTGCCAAGTGAGAACTGAAAGCAACAAAGTAACAAAGCAAAGTGAAAGCGAAAGTGGAAACGATAGGTGTGAATAGACCCGGGGGCCGTAGTGTTCACTAGTGGCTTCTCTCATGAAAGAAAGTAGACGGTGGGTGAACAAATTCCTGTCGAGCAATTGATAGAACCGTGCAAAGTCGTGACGTCATCTATGGCAAGGATTATATCTATAGGCATCACGTCCAAAACAAGTAGACCAATACTTTCTGCATCTACTACTATTACTCCACACGTCGACCGTCCAGCATGCATCTAGTGTATTAAGTCAAAAAGAACATAGTAACGCCTTAAGCAAGATGACATGATGTAGATGGACAATCTCATATCAACGATAAAAGCCCATCTTGCTACCCTTGATGGCAACAACACGATGCGTGCCTTGCTGCTCCCACTGTCACTGGGAAAGGTCACCACACGGTATGAACCCGAAACCAAGCACTTCTCCCATTGCAAGAATCATAGATCTAGTTGGCCAAACAAAACCCAAGACTCGGAGAGACTTACAAGGATATCAAATCATGCAAATAAGAAATCAGCAAAGACCAAATATATATCATAGATAATCTGATCACAAATCCACAATTCATTGGATCTCGAGAAACACACCGCCAAAGAGGATTACATCGGATAGATCTCCATGAAGATCATGGAGAACTTTGTATTGAAGATCCAAGAGAGAGAAGAAGCCATCTAGCTACTAACTACGGACCCGTAGGTCAGAAGTGAACTACTCACGAGTCATTGGAGGGGTGATGATGTTGATGTAGAAGCCCTCCAATTCCAAAGTCCCCTCCGGCAGGGCACCGGGAAGGGTCTCCAGATGAGATCTCGCGGAAACGGAAGCTTGTGGCGGCTGAAAAGTGTTTTCGTGAATTCCCTGTATTTTAGGGAATATATAGGCGAAAGAGCTAGGTCAGGGGGCGCTAGGGAGGCCACAAGCCTGGTAGCCGCCGCCCCCCTGGTGGTGGCTACAGGGCTTGTGGGCCCCCTGTAGCTCTCCTGCCTTGGCCCTCAAGCCCCGTGATCTTCCTTCGTTCGGGAAAAATTTATTTCGGGGATTTTATTCCGTTTGGACTCCGTTCCAAAATCAGATCTGAAAAGAGCCAACAGCACAGAAAAAACAGGAACTGGCACTTGGCACTGAATTAATAAGTTAGTCCCAAAAAAGGTATAAAAGATACATAAAACATCCAAAGATGACAAGATAACAGCATGAAACCAACAAAAACTATAGATACGTTTGAGACGTATCAAGCATCCCCAAGCTTCACTCCTGCTCGTCCTCGAGTAGGGAAGTGATAAATAATGAATTTTTGATGCTTTCATGCTACCTAGCATAGATGTCCTTTGTAACTCCTCTTATGTGACGTGAATGTTTAGATCCATTAGATTCAAAACAATAGTTTGCTATTGATGTGGAGACAATAATACTTCAAGCAAACTAGCAAGGTAATCATGAACTTTCAAAATAATGAGGCCAAAAGAAAGTTATCCCTACAAAATCATATAGTCTGGCTATGCTCTATCATCCTTGCAGAATGAATTTAAATCATGCACAACCCCGGTATTGGCCAAGTAATTGTTTTCACACCTTTACTTTCTCAAACCTTTTCAACTCTCACGCAATACATGAGCGTGAGCCATGGTTTTAGCACTATAAGTGGTGTGGATGTTGCAAGACAAACAAGGAGAAGATGATCACATTAACTAGGCATATCAATGAGCTGTGCAGATGCTCATCAATAGATATCAGTGTGAATGAGTAGGGATTGCCATACAAATGATGCACTAGAGCTAAGAGTATGTGAAAGCTCTTAAAGAAAACTAGTGGGTGTGAATCCAACTTGCTTGCTCACGAAGACCTAAGGCAAATTTGAGGAAGCCTATCATTGGAATATACAAGCCAAGTTATGTAATGAAAATTTCCCACTAGCTATATGGTGGTGACAAAACGAGAGACTCTCAATCATGAAGATCACGGTGCTTAATAAGCACAAGTGTGGAAGGATAATAGCATTGTCCCTTCTCTCTTTTTCTCTCATCATTTTTTTGGTGGGCCCTTTGGCCTCTTTTTTTTGGTGGGAATCTTTGGCCTATTTTACTTCCTCACATGGGACAATGCTCCATCAATGATGATCATCACACTTTCAACTCAAAACTTAGAGCAACGATGACTCTATATGGAATGCCTTCGGTAGTGTACCGTGACAATGATCTAGCATGGCATAGACATTAATGGAAACATCATGCTAGCTATCTTACAATCATGCATTAGCAATGTAGAAGTGGTGGCACATGTCATGGTGGTTGTCGCATGGCAATATATCTCGGAATGACTTTGAAAAAGCCATAGTAGGTAGGTATGGTGGCTGTTTTGAGGGAGGCTAATGGTGGGTTTTGTGCACCGGCTAAAGTTGCACGGCACTAAGAAGATAGTGATGGTGGAAGGTGAAAGTGCATCTAAACCATGGACTCAACATTAGTCATGAAGAACTCATATACTTGTTGCAAAAGTTTTAGTAGTAATCGAAACAAAGCATTCAACGCATACTCCTAGGGGAAGGGTTTGTAGGTATAAACCATCGCGCGATCCCGACCGCCACACAAAGGATGACAATCAATAGACTAATCATGCTCAGACTTCATCACATAGCGGTTCACCATACGTGCATGCTACGGGAATCACTAACTTCAACACAAGTATTTCTAGATCCACAACATCTTACTAGCATAACTTCAGTATTACCACAACCACAACTCAAAACTAATTGAGATGATTCAAACTTCTCTAACTATTCAATGCACATGAAGGTGGAAGTTTTCATATCCCTTTGGATAAATAGCCCTTTTGAGACTACTTTCAAAGCATAGATCAACTACCAAGCCACGCACCGTTGTGCTCTAAAAGATATAAGTGAAGCACATGTGATATGAATTGTCTACCAAAGGATATAAGTGAAGCTCGCCAAAATCACGGTGAGTGCGTGTCTCTCTCTCTAGGTTTGCAGCAAAGATGATTGTGACACAACAAAAATAAAGGACTCCTACGATACAAGACGCTCCAAGCAAAACACATAACATGTGGTGAATAAAAATATAGCCCCAAGTAACGTTACCGATGGATTTGAAGACGAAAGAGGGGATGCCTTCCCGGGGCATCCCCAAGATTAGGCTTTTACGGCATCCTTGAATCTCTACGGGTGCCTTGGGCATCTCCAACCTTGAGCTCTTGCCAATCTTTATCTCTTTGTCCATAAGAACTTCACCCAAAACTTGAAAACTTCACAACACGAAACTTAAACAGAAATTCGTGATAACATTAGTATAAGAAAGCAAACCACCACTTCCTTAGGTACTGTAGAAAACTTAAATTCTACTTATGTTGATGTTGGGTTACTGTATTTTCAATCTTCCATGGCTAATACCACCCGATACTATCCATAGTTTCATCAAAATAAGCAACCAACTCAACAAAAACAGAATATGTAATCAGCAGACCAGTCTGTAGCAATCTGTATACTTCGTATACTTCTGGTACTTCAAAAATTCTGAAAAATTACGACAATCTGAAGAATTTGCGTAGCAATCAACAGAAAAAAGAATCAACTCAAAAGCTCTTACAGAAAAAATGCAAATTCGTTTTGTGAGCAGAAAGTTTATGTCTTTTCCAGCATGACCAAACGGTCATCCCCAAGACTAATCATAACAGTTTTGCTTGGCACAAACGCAAAAGAAACACAAAAAACACAATCATAACAGAATTATGAAAGTGTGGAAAACACAAAACAGAAAGAAAAAGGATAGATTCGCTGGGTTGCCTCCCAACAAGCACTATTGTTTAACGCCCTTAGCTAGGCATTCAATGATGCTCTCACAAAAGACAAGAATTGAAGCACAACGAGAGCATCCTAAAGCGTGTGAAAATCACATCTAAGTCTAACATACTTCCTATGCATAGGCATTTTATAGGAAAACAGATTGTCAAGACAACCACTAGTTGCCATATGCAAGGAAGAAGAAAGAGACAATAGCAATCTCCACCAAACGAGAGGTAATTTGGTAACATGAAAGTTTCTACCACAATATTTTCCTCTCTCATAATAATTACATGTGGAATCATATTTGAATTCAACAATGTAACTATCACATATGATATTCTTTTCATGATCCACATGCATGCAAAGTTGACGCTCTTCAAAAATAGTGGGATTATCATCAACTAAACTCATGACTTCTCCAAACCCACTTTCAATAATATTGCAAATATCATATTCATCATGAGGCTGAAACAAATTTTCAAGATCATAAGAAAAATCATCGCCCCACTCATGATCATTGCAACAAGTAGTGGTCATAGCAAAACTAGCATCCCCAAGCTTAGGGTTTTGCATATTCTTAGCATGATTGTCACTAATAGAATTTATAGTGAAACCATTGCAATCATGCTTTTCATTCAAGGAGCCCTCGTGAATCACTTCATAAGTTTCTTCATCACGGTTTTCAGATTCACGCATCTCAAGGAAAACTCCATAAAGATAGTCAAGTGCATTCAATTCACTAGCAATTGGTTCCACGTAAAGTGGATCTCTTAAAGAGATTAGCAAGTGGATGAGGATCCATATCACTAGATTCTCAGCAAGCGAAGATGCAAGCATATTGAAGGCACATAGAACACAAGCAACGGAAAGGCAAACGAGAGAAAAGGGCGAACGAAAAAGGCAAACGAAAAAGGCAAAGGAAAAAGGAAAATGAAAAACGGCAAATGTGAAGTGGGGGAGAGGAAAACGAGAGGCAATTGGCAAAAAAGGTAAATGCAAGAGATGAGTTTGTGAGACCTACTTGGATAGATCTCTCCTCCCCCGGCAACGGCGCCAGAAATACTTCTAGTACTGCAACAAAAGACCTTCCAACGGCGCCAGAAACATGTGCTGACGGGAGACTAGTCTTGTCTTGATACTCCTCAGCAACGGCACCAGGAATCCTTCTATTACGGCTACGCCTTTAGGGACTTCCTAGGAAAATATGCAAAGGATTTCCCCCGTGGCCTTGGAGCCTTGCGTTGGTGTTCCCTCGAAGCGGAAAGGATGATGTAGCACAACGGCGGTAAGTATTTCCCTCAGTTTTGAGAACCAAGGTATCGATCCAGTGAAGGAATATCACAAGTACCTACACAAACACAAAGAGCTTGCTCCCAACGCTATGAAGGGGTTGTCAATCCCTTATAGATTGTTTGCCAAGTGAGAACTGAAAGCAACAAAGTAACAAAGCAAAGTGAAAGAAAAAGTGGAAACGATAGGTATGAATAGTCCCGGAGGCCGTAGTGTTCACTAGTGGCTTCTCTCATGAAAGAAAGCAGACGGTGGGTGAACAAATTACTGTCGAGCAATTGATAGAACCGCGCAAAGTCATGACGTCATCTATGGCAATGATTATATCTATAGGCATCACGTCCAAAACAAGTAGACCGATACTTTCTGCATCTACTACTATTACTCCACACGTCGACCGCTATCCAGCATGCATCTAGTGTATTAAGTCCAAAAGAACAGAGTAACGCCTTAAGCAAGATGACATGATGTAGATGGAAAATCTCATATCTACGATAAAAGCCCATCTTGTTACCCTTGATGGCAACAACACGATGCGTGCCTTGCTGCCCCTACTGTCACTGGGAAAGGTCACCACACGGTATGAACCCAAAACCAAGAACTTCTCCCATTGCAAGAATCATAGATCTAGTTGGCGAAACAAAACCCAAGACTCGGAGAGACTTACAAGGATATCAAATCATGCAAATAATAAATCAACAAAGACTCAAATATATATCATAGATAATCTGATCACAAATCCACAATTCATCGGATCTCGACAAACACGCCGCCAAAGAGAAGTACATCGGATAGATCTCCATGAAGATCATGGAGAACTTTGTATTCCAGATCCAAGAGAGAGAAGAAGCCATCTAGCTACTAACTACGGACCCATAGGCTGAAGTGAACTACTCACGAGTCAGTGGAGGGGCGATGATGTTGATGTAGAATCTCTCCAACTCCAAAGTCCCCTCCGGCAGGGCACCGGGAAGGGTCTCCAGATGGTATCTCGCGGAAATGGAAGCTTGCGGCGACGGAAAAGTGTTTTTGTGGATTTCATGATTTTTTCTGCATTTTAGGGAACATATAGGCAAAGGAGCTTGGTCAGGGGGGCGCCAGGGAAGCCACAAGCCTGGTAGCCACCCCCTGGTGGCGGCTACAGGGCTTGTGGGCCCCCTGTAGCTCTCCTGCCTTGGTCCTCGAGCCCCCTGATCTTCTTCCGTTCGGGAAAAATTTATTTCGGGGATTTTATTCCGTTTGGACTCCGTTCCAAAATCAGATCTGAAAAGAGCCAAAAACACAGAAAAAACAGGAACTGGCACTTGGCACTGAATTAATAAGTTAGTCCCAAAAAGATATAAAGATACATAAAACATCCAACGATGACAAGATAACAGCATGAAACCATAAAAAATTATAGATACGTTTGAGACGTATCAGCTATCTATGCCCGACCTAAAGACTACAAATTGTTATGTCTCGGCTATCGACGAAGGAGGTAGCGAGTATTATTGAAGAGTTGAAGAAATTTATGAACTTATATTCTATGGTGAAAACCCACCGACCGTCGTAGTCTTCCAATGTTATTGGTTTAAGCCGAGGGAGACTAGAAGGACTCATGAACATATAGGACTAGTCGAAATCAACCAAAACACCCATTTAGATGTTCCCGATGTCTATATTACGGCTTAATAGGCGACACAAGTTTTCTATCTACCGTGGACCTGCCAAACTGATCCAAATCTGAAAGGTTGGGATGTCATTTATGAAGTGATGCCATGTTTTAGACCACCTAGCCTCAATGAAGAGGATTACCAACCTCACATTAACCTAGACACATATGAAGGAGAATTCTTCCAAGAAACACTTATGTCCAAGAAACATTTCAAGGACCACTCTACTTCAACCCAGAACATTGAAGTGGACAGTGAAAGTGAATCCGTCTTAACCCCTGAGCCGGAACAGGAAGATCCAGAAGAAGAAGAGGTTACTGTTGCGGATGACCTGTCACTTCTTGACCGATTACATAATGACGGCCTTCGACATGTTCTTCCTGATAGTGATGATGCTGCTGCATTTATTGATGATAGTGATGATCATGATGCATTTATTAACCCCAAAGCATATATAGACGAGCAAGATTGTTATTAGTTCATGTTAGGTATTCAACTATTAATATATACATACATAATTTTTTAGTTCATGTTAGGTATTCAATTTTTATTAGTCATGTTGGTATTTATGATGATGATACACTTAAATTATATACATTTTATTACTCATGTTGGTATTTATGTTGTACTAATTTTATTTACTCTTTGTCATGGCAGGTGTTGAAAGATGGTGAGAAAGGGCCGAAAGCACTCCGCGGCTCCTTCTTCGTCGGCGGGTGGTGGGATGGGTACTTCCATTCCTGCCTCGCCTCTTCGGAGAGCGTTGCTCTTTACTCTGCATGGAGTGGCCGCTTCTTCGACTCTCGCGGCCCCCGTGAGAGGAGGTCGACCCCCCGCAAAGTCAAGAGCTACTAAACGTACACATGGCCGCGGGAAAGGTAGGGTGGCTGCCACGCCTTCCTCGCCGCCACCCCAAGGTGATTCACCTAAACACAGGACTGCTAGGGTGGCCTCGTGTGAGGTGGAGGCTACACGGTCTCCGGTTTACGAGCCTCAGGTCAACAAGCCTTCGACCCACGAGACTCGTGTCCCAGAGGCTTTGTTCCAGGAGACTCTGGAGCAAAGCAGGGATGAGGGTACATCCCAAGAGACCTAGTGGGATATCTGGACTAATCTGGGTCAGCCTGAGCCAAATGGCCATGCTGATAGCGACGAGGAGCTGGGTGAGGGGGCCACCGTCTACCAGCGTGGTAGTACGGGGCTCCCGCTCGTGCCGGCGACCAGCGAGCAGAGGTGGTCGATTCAGCCAAATGGGGACAAGTAAGTTAATTTACTCTTATTTAACCTTTTGCCTTCACGTTTCTCAAATACCTAATATTTTGGCTTTAATTTGTCATACTGCAGGGGTTGGATTGTTGCCAAGGGTGTCCGCAAGACCAACGTCGTCCTTGGTGTGCTTTGCCGGCAAAACTTCACGGGGTTTGTTATGTTGTCCGGTCGGGATCGAGAGCTAGGAGTGACCTGGGAGCACTACCTGGGTGCCCCGGCCCCACCGGAGGTGGAGATCGACGGTCTTTTGTGCCACATGAGGGCTGACATGGTGATCAGACAGTTCTGGGTAATTTCCCCTTTATACAAATAAAAATCAAAAATAGCTAGTTATTGTACTAATCGATGTTGTCTCGTTCGCAGACCTTCTATAGGTGTGAAGGGGATACGAGGAGGACGCGGCAATGGTTATCGAAACCGAATGCCGCCGCCTACTCCAAAACTATTGGCATGAAGCTCGGGTGCAGGTTGTTTGAGACTACTACGCCTTGTGGCATATTAGGAAGGATAAGGCAAAGTGACGCGATTCTAAGATGGAGAAGGAGCATTACATGAAGGTAATTACATATTATATATTAAGGACTTCTAGTTAGTTTCCTTGATTTGATTCTTACGCGTAGTGCTCAAATTTCTCTTTATTAACTTAGGTGCCCACGAGATGGTGTGTGGATAAGATGGATTGTTGGGAGGCCTTGGTGGATCAGCGGTGGTCCGAAAAGTGGGAGGCCAACACAACAATGCCAAGGAGAAACGTGGCAAAATGGTTGGTGTGCCAAACCATCAAGGGAGCGTCAACTTAAATGGGTTTGGTGAGAACTGGGTCTGTGGTTTGCTTCATGACTCATGCAATTCATTCTTATGCTATCTTGAGCCCTTTACTAATACAATTTTCCTCTCTCTCTATTTTAGGCGCGTCACAACAAGACGGAGGTGCCATGGATGTACAACTTCTATGTGATGGCCCATACGGCCTCGTACAAGAAGGTCAAGGCATTCTCTGAGTCTGACCTCGATCATCCTTGAAACTTCACCAACATCTCCTCCCACCACAAGCTCGTGCAGTACAGAGATCACGGGAAGGCGAGGAAAGGAGAGGACTTTAACCCGAGCCAGGCGCCTATTGATCCAGAGCTGGTGATGATAGCTGGCAACTGGAGGCCCCATGGCTCGATCGCCATTGGAGACAGCCTTATACGTTGTCCTAGCACTCTCCGTCACATAAAGGCACGCCAAACGATCTCTTGTCCTGAGATAACACCTCGTCCACGGCCAGTCGAGCTTGCCATCAAGGTTAGTTTAATGGACTCAACTATCTTTCCGCATTACGTTGTGTGTGCGAACCAATATGATTATAGTGCTAACAATGAGTTGTGTTGCAGGCTGCTATTCTGAAAGAGAGAGAGGCAACGCAAGCGCTTTTGGCGGCGAAGGATAATGCGATGAAGGAGATGGAGGAGAGGGCGGCTGTGTTGTTCAAGGCTGAGAGGGCACGGAATGATGCATCTAACAGGGCCATGTACGAGCTCTTAGTGGTAAGTTTCTTCTTCATATTTTTCTAATCTTGCATTTTAATGTTCGTTTCATTAATAACTAAAACGTTTGACTTGTTGAAACCAAATGTACAGTCTATGTGCGAGAAGACCGACCGTGCCTCTCCGACGATCCTAGTCATTACCATGGCGGGGACGGTGAGTTTTATTTCAATGAAGTGATCTTTTGAGTGTCATCATGCTAACGACACATTGCAAACAATGTTTGGTGCGAATATCTCCCAAAACGCATCGCACGACCTTCTACAATGGAGCGTTCCCCAGGGCAGCCTTCTCCAAGTCAAACAAGCCAAAGCCACCATGCTTCACCGCCGTGGTGACGAGAATGGTATATTTTTTCTAGTGTTTTGCTTAACAACCGCATAATGACGTTTACTTACCTTACCTTAGCTCCAAAATGACATATTTTACCCAAGTTAGCTCTAGAATGACCTATACTTAGCTTAGTTTCCTCCTAAATGACATAATTAGCTTAGTTAGCTCCAAAATGGCATAATAAACATAGTTAGCTCCTAAATTACCTATTTTTACCTAAGTAGCTCTAAAATGACATATAGTTAGCTTAGTTTCCTCCTAGATCACGTAGTAAGCTTAATTAGCTCCAAAATGGCCTATTTAATTAAAAAATGACCTATACTTAGCTAAGTTCTCTCCTAAATGACATAATAAGCTTACCTAGCTCCTAAATGACCTATTGTACCTAACTTAGCTATTAAATGGCCTATAACTAGCTTAGTTAGCTCCAAGATGGCATAATAAGCATTGTTAGCTCCTAAATGACCTATTTTTACCTAAGTAGATCTAAAATTACAAATACTTAGTTTCCTCCTAGATGACATAGTAAGCTTAATCAGCTCCGAAATGGCCTATTTAATAAAAAAAGACCTATACTTAGCTAAGTTCTCTCCAAAATGACATAATAAGCTTACCTAGCTCCAAAATGACCTATTGTACCTAACTTAGCTATTAAATGGCCTATAATTAGCTTAGTTAGCTTCAAAATGGCATAATAAGCATAGTTAGCTCCAAAATGACATAATAACCATAGTTAGCACCTAAATGACCTATTTTACCTAAGTAGCTCTAAAATGACATATAGTTAGCTTAGTTTCCTCCTCGATGAAGTAGTAAGCTTAATCATCTCCAAAATGACCGATTTAATAAAAATGACCTATACTTAGCTAAGTTCTCTCCTAAATGACATAATAAGATTACCTAGCTCCAAAATGACCTATTGTACCTAACTTAGCTATTAAATGGCCTATAATTAGCTTAGTTAGCTCCAAAATGGCATAATAAGCATAGTTAGCTCCTAAATGACCTATTTTTACCTAAGTAGCTCTAAAATGACATATAGTTAGCTTAGTTTCTTCCTAGATGACATAGTAAGCTTAATCAGCTCCAAAATTGCCTATTTATAAAAAATGACCTATACTTAGCTAAGTTCTCTCCTAAATGACATAATAAGCTTACCTAGCTCCAAAATGACCTATTGTACCTAACTTAGCTATCAAATGACATATAATTAGCTTAGTTAGCTCCAAAATGGCATAATAAGCATATTTAGCTCCTAAATGACCTATTTTTACCTAAGTAGTTGTAAAATGACATATAGTTAGCTTAGTTTCCTCCTAGATGACGTAGTAAGCTTAATAAGCTCCAAAATGTCCTATTTAATAAAAAATGACCTATACTTGGCTAAGTTCTCTCCTAAATGACATAATAAGCTTACCTAGCTCAAAAATGACCTATTGTACCAAACTTAGCTATTAAATAGCCTATAATTAGCATAGTTAGCTCGAAAATGGCACAATAAGCATATTTAGCTCCTAAATGACCTATTTTACCTAAGTAGCTCTAAAATGGCATATGCTTAGCTTAGTTCCCTCCTAGATGACGTAGTAAGCTAAATCAGCTCCAAAATGGTCTATTTAATAAAACAATTACGTATACTTAGCTAAGTTCTCTCCTAAATGACATAATAGGCTTATTGTTGGGGGTATTACCTGTGGATAACCCGCCCTAGTTGGGCCGGGTTATCCATTGGGCGATTCACCCAAACATTTAGTTGGGCCTCGTTTTGGCTCAATCACGATCGTATGACGGTTATGGCTCTTGGAAGGTCTCCAGGCTTCGGAAGATGGCGACTTAGAGACCGCAGGGGTCATAAGTTGTAGGAAGGAAAGAATCCTTGTAAACCCTAGGGAATCGACCTGTATATAAAGGTGAGTCCCGGGGGACAGAGGGGAGGTTAGAAATTATCGAGTGCTAGGCTTGGCGGATTACGCCCCCCTTGTAATCGAATCCACATCAATACACACAAAAGCAGGACGTAGGCTATTACCTCCTCTCGAGGGGCCGAACCTGGGTAAATCGCCGTGTCTCTCCCGCTTAACCCCTTTGAGTCGCCACCAAGGTGCGATGGCTCCAGTATTAAGTCCTTTCACGAGGACATCTGCCGTGACAAAACCACGACAGATGGCGCCCACCGTGGGGCCTACGCACGGTGGAGTTGAGTTCTCAAAGGGAGCCCTACAAGGGTTTGGGAGTTATGCGACGGGGCTCATGACTCGGAGCCGCCGCGGGATAACCTACATCGACAACCAGCAATGGGGACCTGAAGCGGATTCGATTGAATCTGGTTATAGGGTCCCCTTCGGCAAGATCAACATCTTCATCGGCATGATCGGATCATCCGCGCCTAAGCCGGACGTCTCCACCGACATCGTCGAGCCGGCCAGGTACGTCCGCCAAGTCATAACGCAAAATATGACTCGCCCGGTCTTTGTGGGGTTCACGCAGGCATCGGAGGAGCCGGAACGCTCGGCGACTCAGGAAACTACACCGGTAAACTCCGATGACGAATCATCCATGGGTGACTCAGATTCAATCCGCTCTCTGCATGGGGATTGCCTTGGGAGCTTGTCGCTGGCCATGGACCCGGAAATCCTTGACCGAACTCACCGCCAGATCGCCGTCTACATGGCTGGGGCGACTCAGCCCACACAAAACCCTACTGGAGGCGATGGAACCGGCGAGGCGTCCAGGAGTCCGGCCGCAGTCCTGGTGGATTTAGCGGCGGAGATCACAAGGCTAATGGTGACTCCCCTCACACCAGAGAACCAAGAAGAGATAAACACGGAGCTGGCAAAACTCAGAGAGGCGGTGGCCAAGGCTCATCGAGACGCCGAGATGGAGTCCGCCAGAATCGAGACTCGGCAAGCTCAAATCACGGCCGAAAGGATGCGTTTAAATACTGACAACTGGCGGCTCGAGAGACAGCAGCGCGCGTCCGACGCCGTCTATCAGCGGAGACACCAGGGTCGCCTGCCCCATGACCTCAATCTGACCCGCTTGTTCGACACTCCACGAACCCCTAGGACGGGAGCCGCCCCGGCAGGAGGACCGGGTCGCCCACCTACCCCGCCGGCTCAACCAGTTGAGGATCACATTCCCCGGTTCAGGACACCTCAAGGCCACTTCTCCAACCCGGTGGATAACGTGCTTGCCGCAACCCGCCATCTGGAGTCTCCGATTCACGGCAACACTCCTGCCGAGATAGAAGCAAGGAATGCCATCGAGATGTTGAAGATGGCGGTGGTTCAAAACGCCCAGTTCTCACATATCCTCGAGAGGTTACATTCTACCCCTCAGGAAAGTTATACCAGGAGCAGGCCAGAGGACCAACCCGCCGTAAACAGCGGGCCGCGACACGTCCCACAGGACAACCCGCCTGAACGGAACCCGCCGGGCCGGGACCTCCCGAACATCCAAGATGCCCCGGTCCCCCTCGTTGGGGGCGGAGGGCGAGTTGGGGTACCATGCTTGTCCCCGGCCCTTCGGAACGAAAAAATGCCCAAAGACTTCAAGGGACCAAGGAAAGTGCCTAATTATACCCCAGATCTCGGGCCGGCGTCATGGATCGAGAGTTATGAGATCGCCATGGACATGCTCGACGTAAACGAGGCGGTTTGCGCCAGATACTTTATGATGATGCTCGAGGGGTCGGCGCGCACTTGGTTGAAAAACTTACCTCCCAATTCCATCCAGTCCTGGGGCGAGTTAAAGGAGCGCTTCATCAAAAACTATCGAGGAACTTGCAAACGTCCGATGACGATCGTCAATCTACAACACTGTATTCAGCGCCCAGACGAGTCGGCCCACCACTGGTTGCGGCGGGTTGCAGAAATCATTCATTCATCAGATGGTATTACGGCGGCTCAAGCCGTGCTCATCCTCGAGCACAATTGCCATTACGAATCCTTGGTGCAAAAATTAGGGCGACTCAAACGAAAGGTTCAAGACATGGGCGAGCTGATGGACACCCTCACTAGTTATGCTGAGGCCGATGATACCAAAGATCCTGGCGAGGATGGTAAGGCTAATTCGCCTAAGAAGGGCGATTCATCCAAAAATCACACCCGGTTCCAGGGCGTAACCGTCACAGTCAAGGGACCAATGGCAAGCGGAGACCGCAGGAGGAGCCCTCAGACTTAGTCGCCAACACCAATGTCAACAACGACAAAAAGAAGAATCGAGGATTCAGCGGGAAGAGGCCGCGTAACTATGAAGAGCTACTCAAGGGCCCTTGCCCGCACCATGCCACGGCAGACGGCCCGGCGAGTCACTCTTGGGAAAACTGCTTCGTGATGCGAGAGTTTCGGGCGGAAGCGATCAAGAAGAGTCAGCACGATGACCCGGACCAGCGCCAGGGGCAATTCGCCGCGCCCAACCAAAGACAAAACCCCTTCAGCGGCTTTCCCGAACAGGGGGCTCAAGGAGGCCCGCAGCCAGGCGGTGGCCAATACCCGGTACACCACCAGCGGCGGTACAACCCGTCAGGAGCTTTCCAACAGCCACCCCCACAGGGGGGCTCCGCATGGTCAAGACGATAATGGGGGCTTCCGTAGCAACCCCAAACAGTTAAGTAATGGGCAGTATCACGTTTTCACAACTAATGCTTGCAGACGTGGTAAGAAGGTGAGTCATCGGGCGTACAGTGTATCTGAGCCGGCGATTCCCAGATACCTCCATTGGTCTGAACAGACCATAACATGGAACAGGGAGGATCACCCACCGAGAGTGGACAACCCGGGCGATCTGGCGTTGGTTGTGGCTCCCCAAGTTGGGGGTTACACCCTATCAAAAGTACTAATGGATGGTGGCAGCAGCATCAATACCCTATACTTCGACACCTTCCAAAGGATGAATCTATTGGAAAAAGACCTGATGCCTTCAACCACGGTTTTCCACGGAATTGTCCCAGGCAAGTCGTCTTATCCCATAGGCCGGGTCAGGCTCACAGTGGCATTTGGAACTACACAGAATTATAGGTCAGAGTCTCTAATCTTCGAGGTGGTCAAATTGAAAAGCCCTTACCATGCGCTATTTGGGCGACCGACTTACGCCCGCTTCCTGGCTCGCCCGTGCTATGTCTACCTCAAGCTCAAAATGCCTGGTCCCAAAGGACCCATCACGGTTGATGGGGATAGAAGGACCGCAAAGGATTGTGAAGAAGGGGACGCGGCTTATGCGGAAGTCGCCTGTGCTGCGGAAGAGCTCAAACACCATCGGGCTAATGTTGACCCGACGGACATGTCACCCCTGAAGAAGCCAACTACAGACTCTGAGTCGCCCCTCAAGTTCAAACCAACGGATGACACTAAAATAATCGATTTCGTGCCTGGCGATTCATCCAAGCAGTTTACCATTGGGACGGGTCTGGACCCCAAATAGGAAAGCGCGCTCATCGAATTCATCCGTGAGAATCGGGACATCTTTGCATGGAAACCTTCTGACATGCCTGGTGTGCCGAGAGAATTCGCTGAGCACCATCTTAATGTTGACCCAAAGTGCAAACCCATCTAGCAGTACCTTCACAGATTTAACGAGGAGCGACGCAAGGCGATTGGGGAAGAAGTCGCCCATCTTTTATCCGTCGGGTTCATCGTGGAAGTTTTTCACCCCAAATGGCTGGCTAACCCGGTTTTGGTACTCAAGAAGAACGGTACTTTTCGTATGTGTATTGACTACACGGACCTCAACAAAGCTTGTCCAAAAGATCCCTTCGCTCTTCCCCGCATCGACCAAATCATTGACTCGGTGGCGGGATGCGAACGATTGTGCTTTCTGGACGCCTATTCAGGATATCACCAAATCAAGATGGCCGTGGAAGATCAAGAGAAAACGGCCTTCATAACCCCCTTCGGGGCCTTTTGTTATGTGTCCATTCCCTTTGGACTCAAGAGTGCGGGGGCGACTTACCAACGCTGCATCCAGAATTGTCTTCGTAACCAAATTGGTCGCAACGTCCATACTTATGTCGACGATATTGTGATCAAGACCCGCCAGGGGGAGACACTACTGGAGGACCTCAAGGAAATATTCGATAATCTACGGGTGTATCAGATGAAGCTAAATCCCACCAAATGTGTTTTTGGTGTGCCTGCAGGGAAATTGCTGGGTTTCCTGGTATCGGAGCGCGGCATTGAAGCTAATCCGGACAAGATCGAAGCGGTTACGTCCCTTGGAAAGCCAGCGAACGTTAATCAAGTTCAACGACTGGCGGGTCGCATTGCGGCCCTAAGTCGTTTCGTGAGTCGCCTGGGGGAGAAGGCGATCCCCCTTTATCAGTTATTAAGGAAATCCGATCGATTTGTTTGGACAAACGAGGTAGACGAGGCGCTCGAAGCCCTGAAGCGCCAATTAGTCAACCCGCCAGTCCTGGCCGCCCCGACTGAAAAAGAGCCCATGCTTCTGTATATCGCGGCAAATTCCAAAGCAGTAAGTGTGGCAGTGGTCATTGAGAGAAAAGAGGAAGGGAAGGAATACCCAGTGCAACGCCCGGTATATTTTATCAGCGAGGTGCTAAATCTTTCCAAGCAGCGGTACCCACACTGGCAGAAATTGGTGTATGGGGTGTTTATGGCGAGCCGAAAACTTAAGCATTATTTCCAAGAACACCCAATCACAGTGGTAAGCTCTGCCCCCCTTGGGGACATCATCCAAAATCGGGAGGCAACAGGGCGAATCGCCAAGTGGGCGCTAGAACTTGGGCCCCATCACATACAGTATACTCCTCGCACTGCCATCAAGTCCCAAGCATTAGTTGATTTTGTCAACGACTGGACGGAGTTGCAGGCTCCGGAGGACCGGCCCGATCTCACTTACTGGACTATTTATTTTGATAGGTCTAGGCAGCTGGAAGGCTCGGGGGCTGGTGTGGTGTTGGTATCCCCTCAAGGAGATAAGTTCTGTTACGTTCTCCGACTCATGTTTCCGTGCACTAACAATGCAGCGGAATACGAAGCTCTGCTTCACGGCTTGTGACTCGCCAAGGAGATGAATCTAACACGGGTCAGATGTTTTGGCGACTCTGATTTGGTGGCACAACAAGTTTCGGGTACCTGGGATTCTCGGGACCCTACGATGGCGGCCTACAAGCGGGCTGTGTCTGATGTGGCGGGTCATTTTCATGGCTATCAGGTGGACCATATTGATCGGCGCCTCAACGAAGCAGCTGACGCCCTCTCACGACTTGGCTCCCAGAGAAAGCCGGTCCCTCCTAATGTTTTTTTGGATATCTTACATAAACCATCCGTGATTTTACCATCAGAGGAGGAATTGGCGATACCGGATCCTGAGTCTCAGCTCGTGGCGGCTCTCCATGTCTCTCCGGATTGGGTTCTCCCTTATCTAGCTTATCTCGCTCGGGGCGAGTTACCGGCCTACGAAGTTTTGGCTCGCCAAATCGTTCGGCGCAGCAAATCAATGGTCATCATCAATGGCGAGTTATATAAACGGAGCGCCTCTGGAGTTTTTCAGCGATGTGTTTCCTCCGAAGAAGGATGCATAATCTTAAATGACATTCATTCCGGAGATTGCGGGCATCATGCCGGGTCATGCTCTTTGGTATCGAAGGCTTTCCGTCATGGTTTCTTTTGGTTGACGGCTCGTGCAGATGCAGAGGATATAGTTCGTCGGTGCGAAGGGTGCGAGCGTTATGGGAGGCAGGCTCATATGCCGGCTCAAGAATTAAGAATGATTCCCATTACTTGGCCTTTTGCAGTCTAGGGGCTGGACATGGTCGGCCCCTTTAAAATGTCCTCTAACAAGAAAACCCACCTGTTGGTGGCGGTTGACAAGTTCACCATGTGGGTTGAGGCGGAACCTGTTGGAGCTTGCGATGCGGAAACGGTGGTCAAATTCTTGAAAATGCTGATTTTCCGGTTTGGATATAGACATAGTATCATTACTGATAATGGTACTAACTTATCCCAAGGGGCGATGTAGGAGTTTTGTCGTCGAGAACATATCCGACTTGATGTTTCTGAAGTCGCTCACCCGCAATCTAATGGGCGGGCAGAGAGGGCGAATCAGGAGGTTTTGCGGGGGATTAAGCCCCGACTCATGGTTCCCCTGGAAAAAACCCTAGGATGTTGGGTTGGTGAATTACCTTCGGTGTTGTGGAGTATTCGGACCACCCCGAACGGGTCCACGGGTTTCACCCCTTTCTTACTGGTCTACGGAGCAGAGGCTGTTCTCCCTACTGACATAAGGCATGACTCACTTAGAGTCGCCGCATATGTGGAACAAGACAATGAGCTGGCGCGTCAAGACTCTTTGGACGCCTTAGAGGAGGCGCGTGACCTGGCTGCGCCTCGTTCGGCTATCTACCAACAGGATCTGTGGCGTTACCATAGTCGCCGGGTTAAGAGTCGGACCTTTCAGGAAGGCAACTTGGTTCTTCGGTTGATACAAGATCGAGTCGGCATGCACAAGCTGTCACCACCTTGGGAACGGCCGTTCATCATCAGCAAGAATCTCCATAATGGCTCTTATTATTTGGTGGATCTCCGGCCTAATCGGCCAACCACGGAGGCTGAGTCAACTCGCCCCTGGAATATTGCCCATCTGCGGCCTTATTACACTTGAGGTCTTAAGCTCTACACTTTGTAAGTTTTTCAATTTCATTATGAAGTAATAAAGTTGCAAATACTCCCTGGCTTGGGGGCTTCTTCATCACAGAGCAAATTGTGTCCTCCTGTTGCGACCTTATGAGCCGAAAGAATCATGCATTTAGGGTGTGTGCTCGAGCTTTCTGACTCGCCTCATCCTGTCGCGACCTTATGAGCCGACGAAACCTGCATTTAGGGTGTGTGCACGAGCTTTCTGACTCGCCTCATCCTGTCGCGACCTTATGAGCCGACGAAACCTGCATTTAGGGTGTGTGCATGAGCTTTCTGACTCACCTCATCCTGTCGCGACCTTATGAGCCGACGAAACCTGCATTTAGGGTGTGTACACGAGCTTTCTGACTCGCCTCATCCTGTCGCGACCTTATGAGCCGACGAAACCTGCATTTAGGGTGTGTGCACAAGCTTTCTGACTCGCCTCATCCTGTCGCGACCTTATGAGCCGACGAAACCTGCATTTAGGGTGTGTGCACGAGCTTTCTGACTCGCCTCATCCTGTCGCGACCTTATGAGCCGATGAAACCTGCATTTAGGGTGTGTGCACGAGCTTTCTGACTCGCCTCATCCTGTCGCGACCTTATGAGCCGACGAAACCTGCATTTAGGGTGTGTGCACGAGCTTTCTGACTCGCCTCATCCTGTCGCGACCTTATGAGCCGACGAAACCTGCATTTAGGGTGTGTGCACGAGCTTTCTGACTCGCCTCATCTTGTCGCGACCTTATGAGCCGACGAAACCTGCATTTAGGGTGTGTGCTCGAGCTTTCTGACTCGCCTCATCCTGTCGCGACCTTATGAGCCGACGAAACCTGCATTTAGGGTGTGTGCTCGAGCTTTCTGACTCGCCTCATCCTGTCGCGACCTTATGAGCCGACAAAACCTGCATTTAGGGTGTGTGCACGAGCTTTCTGACTCGCCTCATCCTGTCGCGACCTTATGAGCCGACGAAACCTGCATTTAGGGTGTGTGCACGAGCTTTCTGACTCGCCTCATCCTGTCGCGACCTTATGAGCCGACGAAGTTGCTATTGTTATTTTTTCTTCGTGGCATAGCCTCGAGGGTTTTTAAGCTTTTCTTTGTGACACCTATTGAAAATATTTATCATTTGTTTTGATTTCCCATATGCTATTTTCAAAGCTTAAGGTAGGAGGATGATCAGAACTGTTTCATCCATGGCAAATTAAGCATCATAAAAGATTCTTATAAAGACGGGTCAAATATTTCAAATCGCCTTAAGGGCAATATAAAGATTCTTGCAAAGGGTATCACCAAAACAGTACTGATTTATGGAAAAAGACCTATTACATGGCTCTCAGGCCAAAATCAATAAGGTTTATCTTGCTGGCGCCTTAGGATCATCCTGATGTGAGCTTTGGCCGACTTCGATTTGCAAGTCGCCCAGTACCCAGTTGCACTTAGCCAAAGCTGCGAAGTTGTCTTCATCAGTCAGGATTGATGCCAGGTCTGCTTCCAAGTCGAAAGGGTTCTTGGGTCGTCGAGGAGTTAGACTGGTCGTCACAAAGGTTGGCGGGTTGACCTTCTTGTTTTTGCTATCATAAGCCGCCTGATATTTTGATAAATCAAGGCTTGCTGCGAGTTGGGTTGCTGCCAGCCGGGAGTCCTTGACGACACGTTGATAGTCCTCTTCAACAAATTCTAATCCATCGTCTTTAAGCTGAGGAAAGCCTGCTGCTACCTCTTCCAGGTTGATTTCTGGAGCATACGCCAAGCAGCGACTCAGGGCAGTCAGAACACCCTTTCGGGCGGCTGACCGAGTTAACTCGCCAATCTGAGGGGGAAGTGTGGATAAGCAGCCAAGCACCTCCTTTATGGAAGTTATAGGTTCTTTGGCACCCATCACAGCTTTAATAGTCAAGACACTTCCTGCGTACAATTGCTCTGTCAGTGTGTAAATCGCCTTCAGCATCAGCACGCAGTCTTCTTGAAGGTTGGCGGCTCTCGGACCTGAGCAAGGAATCATGATGATCAGCGACTTATGATAAGATTTATTTTAAAAAAGAGGAGATCAAAAGTAAGCTTACCGAAGACGGCTTGTGTCATGTTGGAGATATGACGCTTCAAGCCGGACAATTCCTGTTGTACAGTGGCCAGCCTGGCTTCAGCCTTCTCTGCTCTTTTCACGGCGGCATCTTGGTCAGCCTGAGCTCTTTTCAACTCGGCCTTGAGTTTCTCCAGTTCGGCCAAGGCCAATTGACATCTCTCCTCCGACTTAGCTCGGGCGTCTTGTTGACCAGATAAGTTTTTCTTTAAATCGCCCAACGCCGATTCGGTCTGAGCAAGAGTTTCCTGTTGAAAGAACAAAATAAGGGCAAGTCTCAGAACTACTGCAAGCAATATCCCTGACACTTGGGGGCTAATGTATAATTTTTTAGATGAAATTATACAAAATCAAGACCCGGCTCATCTTTTTACTGATGACCCGGCCCTTGGGGGTTACTGGTCGCAAAGTTTTTCTAAATTTTTCAAGACCCGGCTCATCTTTTTACTGATGACCCGGCCCTTGGGGGTTACTGGTCGCAAAGTTTTTCTAAATTTTTCAAGACCCGACTCATCTTTTTACTGATGACCCGGCCCTTGGGGGTTACTGGTCGCAAAGTTTTTCTAAATTTTTCAAGACCCGGCTCATCTTTTTACTGATGACCCGGCCCTTGGGGGTTAATGGGAATAATATACTATAACAAAACTCACCTCATGTTTATTTTTTAACATCCGTAGCAGGCTTTTCTCCATCTCATAGCTCGCCTCCAGGCGACTTGCAAAGACAGAGTACAGTTCCTTAAACTCCAGATTTTCATATTGGGAAAGCTTCGCTTTGGAGAGCTCAGACTCGGGAATGGCTTGATAGGAGGATGCTACATGTTTGGACAAAACTGTTGCCGCCGGCTTAGAAAAGCCGGTACCAGTAATAACCACAACATCTCGGTCTTCTGTTGTCATCAATGGACTTGGCAGCTTAGGGGTATCCATTGTTTCCTTGGGCGACTCAGGAAGATCCATTTGATTTTCAGGCTCAGTTTGATCCGGGTTGTCTTGAATCGAAGTTGATTCTTTAATGGGTTCTGAAGTTGCGACAGGAGTTGATCCACTGGTTTTCCTTTTCTTGGCTTGTGCCCTAAAAAGAGGGAATAAGCATATTAAGGAACTGAAAATTCATTACTCTCAAGATTCAAAGCAAGGTTATCAAAAGACTTACCCTGGAACTCGAATCATTGGTGGAAGTGTCGACATCACTGAGTCGCCAGATGTGGGAGGAGAATTCTGCAAGAATTATACGTCAATAATATAGGCGGGTTACAAGCGTGATCCAAAGAGACATGAAGAATTGTTATTCATAAAGTACCTCGTTTGTTTTCCTTTTGCTCGTTGCTGGTAAGCCGGATACCAGATCGCCGGAGTGACTTCGTGTTTTCCGATTTGAGGTATGCTGTGCTTTCTTCAGTAGGAAATTTGGGTCCAAACAGGCATTTGGATGTGAGAAGGGAACTTTCCCACAAATTCGCCTGGCCGGCTTAGGTGGAGAAGGAGATGAATCGGAGGAAACAGAAATTACCTCAACAGAGTCCTCCTGGCTTTCGTTGTCTTCATTCTATTACAAGGAGAGGGAGAGATATAAATACAAAGGTTAACAGTAATGGATGGCGAGTGAAAAGAGGACGAATTTTACCTCCGAAAGTGCATCACCGACTTGAGATTCATCGACTTCGGATGGCTCAGCCGTAGCAGATTTGCCCTTACCCTTGGTTTTCTTTGAGGGCGGCTTAGCATTCTTCATGGCTGGCCTTTGGGGCTTCCTGGACCAGAACTTATCGCCTTTCTGAAATGGCATATGTTACGAAACCATAATACAAATGAAGCATAAAGAGTAAAGACCAAAGGCGGGTTAGGTTTGTTCACCTTGGACGCCGGGTTAATTTTGCAGAAAGGCTTGAGGCCGATTTGGCCGCATTTTCCCGCAGGCTCACCAGTCAGCTTTTTGATAATGGTAACAATGTCCTTTTCTGTTAAAGCCGTATGGAAATAACATTGAGGATGATCCAGGGTGCCATCAAATTCACACATCAGACCATCCCGGCGGCTCAGAGGGAGGATACGCCATTCAACCCAACAGCGGATTAGGTCGACCCCAGTAAGGCCGTTGTTCATCAAGGATCTTAATTCAGATAGTATCGGGATGAATTCCGATTCTTCCTCCTCGGTGAGCTTGTCTGGGAGCTTGAAGTTGGTCGGAAGGCGAGTTGGCCTGTAGCCCAGAAGCTTGTTTTCACCTGCAGGAGACGTCTCTTGACAATAAAACCACGACTCGCCCCAGCCTTTGGGATGGCTAGGCATGGCGAGTGAGGAGAACAGGCTATCCCTGTAGCGTTGGACATTGGCGCCGCCGAGTTCCAAGCTAGGGCCGTTGTGGAATTCCGTTTGGCGATTCAGATGGAAAAAGTGCCAGAATAAAGGAACAGAGGGCTTAATCCGCAGATAAGCCTCACAAAAAACATGGAATTGGCACAAGTTACTTATGGAATTGGGTCCCAAATCCTGGAGGCGGACGTTCATGAAAGTCATGGCGTCCCTAAGAAACTTTGATCCGGGCAGCTTAAAACCTCGTTCCAGGTGTTCAACAAAAAAGACTATTTCCCCTTCTTTGGGGTTAGGGAGATCTTCTCCGAACCCGGTGCGCCAGCCAATAACATCCTGAGGATCCAAGCTGCCCGTTTTCACATAATCGGCTAATATGGTATCATCGACCTTGGTAGGAAGCCAGTCACTTTTGAAGACGGCGCCCATGCTACAAATGAGTAAAGTATGAAATTACATGCCTTGAACATCTACCATATGGGATGAAAATCAGT
Source organism: Hordeum vulgare subsp. vulgare (assembly GCF_904849725.1). Classification (NCBI taxonomy): domain Eukaryota; kingdom Viridiplantae; phylum Streptophyta; class Magnoliopsida; order Poales; family Poaceae; genus Hordeum; species Hordeum vulgare. The sequence goes on along the minus strand of NC_058524.1, from coordinate 400,043,396 downwards.
TCATTTGACTCGCTGAGTACTTTGATTAAGGAAGGGTTTGACCCGCCAGATCAGATGGCTGAGTTGGGTCACTATGGCGACATACGGAGTGTGGCTATTCACAAGGGGTACGTTCTAAAGATGGTAAAGGCGTTCGTTTGAAGTGCCAGGGTGTGAAGACTATAAAGAAGTTTTTGCAAACAGTAAGTAAAGAATGGATCTACCAGGAAGACGAGAAATCCTAAGAAAAATGACTGGATGCAGCAGTTTATTATCAGATGACGCCCTTCGCTTGGTGAAAACATTATTTTCAAAGATTCACAAGTAAAGGCGGATAAGTAAAGGTATTCGAAACATTAGCTATCCTATCAACATTCATGGTAATCGGTTCAGAGTAAGCGGCGTCTGTACGCAAGGAGCGTCAAGAACATGGCAATGGCTGGAGTTTCAAACGGAGATTGAATCTACTCCTAAAAATGGGCGGAGGCCTAACCTGATGTTGTCGGGTAAAAGGAGCCGACGGTGATGGAGTTTGTTGGAGAAGCACGGGCGTCCCGTCGAGCGAAGAAGTCTTCGGCGGCGGCAGAGTTCGTGGTGAATGGCGAGGTGGTCGACGGCGATGCAGTCGACGATGACGACGGCGATGCAGTCGACGATGACGACGGCGGATGTGTTGGTTGCGGCGCGAGACTGGACGACGGCGAAAGCCTACAAGCGGCACCGAAGCTCCTCGCATGAAGGCCGAAAGCACGGTCGGCGGCGGATTCCTCGGGGGCGATGAGGTTTTCTCGCTGCACAGGTGGGGAGGAAGGTGACGGGACTGGTAGGTGGGAAGCGCCAGCTCTGTCCCTCCTGGCCTATTGATCAAGGCAGGTGCTGGAATCGAGGCGCCGTGAGCGGGAACCGCTGGGGGATAAAAAGATTTGCTATAAATGCGTGCCAAAGATTTTGGGATAACAATGCGCTAAAGATCCGTTCGGGTTGTGACTGTTTTCCCGAAAATCGAGGAATAAGAAGAGGCCAATCAGTAATGGTTTGGCGGCTTAAGGGATTCTCAGTGCCCAGTGGCGGGTGTACAATTTCTGACATATGAAGAAAAATGAGGGATGAATCGCCTTCAATGGAGAAGAGGTATTGGCATGAAAAAGAAAGGTTCAAGTCAATTTGGGGCCTAATGTTGGGGGTATTACCTGTGGATAACCCGCACTAGTTGGGCCGGGTTATCCATTGGGCGATTCACCCAAACATTTAGTTGGGCCTCGTTTTGGCTGAATCAAGGTCGTATGACGGTTATGGCTCTTGGAAGGTCTCTAGGCTTCGGAAGATGGCGACTTAGAGACCGCAGGGGTCATAAATTGTAGGAAGGAAAGAATCCTTGTAAACCCTAGGGAATCGACCTGTATATAAAGGTGAGTCCCGGGGGACAGAGGGGAGGTTAGAAATCATCGAGTGCTAGGCTTGGTGAATTACGCCCCCCTTGTAATCGAATCCACATCAATACACACAAAAGCAGGACGTAGGCTATTACCTCCTCTCGAGGGGCCGAACCTGGGTAAATCGCCGTGTCTCTCCCGCTTAACCCCTTTGAGTCGCCACCAAGGTGCGATGGCTCCAGTATTAAGTCCTTTCACGAGGACATCTTCTGTGACAAAACCACGAGACTTACCTAGCTAAAAATGACCTATTGTACCTAACTTAGCTATTAAATGGCATATAATTAGCTTAGTTAGCTCCAAAATTGCTTAATAAGCATAGTTAGCTCCTAAATGACCTATTTTTACCTAAGTAGCTCTAAAATGGCATATACTTAGCTTAGTTTCCTCCTAGATGACGTAGTAAGCTAAATTAGCTCCAAAATGGCGTATTTAATAAAAAAATGACCTATACTTAGCTAAGTTCTCTCCTAACTAACATAATAAGCTTACCTAGCTCCAAAATGACCTATTGTACCTAACTTAGCTATTAAATGGCCTATAATTAGCTTAGTTAGCTCCAAAAAGGCATAATAAGCATAGTTATGTCCTAAATGGCCTATTTTTACCTAAGTAGCTCTAAAATGACATACACTTAGCTTAGTTTCCTCCTAGATGACGTAGTAACTTAAATTAGCTCCAAAATCGCCAATTTAGTAAAAAAAATGACCTATACTTAGCTAAGTTCTCTCCTAAATGACATAATAAGCTTACCTAGCTACGAAATGACCTATTGTACCTAACTTATTTATTAAATGGCCTATAATTAGCTTAGTTAGCTCCAAAATGGCCTATTCAATCAAAAATGGAAAATTAGCTCCAAAATGGCCTATTTAATTAAAAATGACCTATACTGAGCTTACGTCTCTTCTTCATCTAGTCTTCTTCTTCTAACTTTCTTATTTCCCATTTTGCATTTTACATTCACTCCACGGAAGCATGGATTGATGGAGTGCTTGGGTTACTTGTATTTTTTTGGATTATATGTATGGATGAAACTATTTTAATATATGGATATGAAACTCTGTATGTACGGATGAAACTATTGTAATATATGGTTTGGTACGGATGAAACTTGCATAATATGTATGTATGAAACTTATTTTAATATGGTTATCAGTATGGCAACAACATTATTTTTGTGAAATATATATATATATATCATATATTCCTCTGAAAATTGTTGGATATAATAAAAAATAATATAAACATGAGCATTTTGTTCTCTTTGTCGTCCACCCACCGAAGGCCAGGACACGGCAAAGGCCCTGAAGGCCAGGACTATTTTCCATCTTTTTCGTACGCCAAGTGATGGCAAAGGGGTCCATGGCAGGCGGCAAAGGGGGGCCATGGTAGACAGCAAAGGGGGCATGGCAGATGGCAAAGCCATGGTGGGCCCCAGCGGACGGGAAAGGTTGTCGTTACCACTTGACGGTCATAGCCCCCGGATCTATCGTCCATGTTTTTTGCCGTCTTCCCCCCCCCCCCCCACGGCAAAGTTTCTTTGCCGTCCGGAGGCGCAAGGCAGACGACAAAGAACCTCTTCACCGGATTTTTGTTTGCCGTGTAGTTTGCCGTCTGCAGATGGACGGCAAAGGCCTTTGCCGTCTAGGGTGCTCCTCTTTGCCGTCCTTCATGGCAGATGGCATAGTCTCTGATTCCTGTAGTGCCTATTTTATATTGACCAGCTTACCCAACAAAGTGACTACCTTGATCTTATCATGATTAGCTTCGATGTTGCGCTTGGAGACCAGGAATCCCAAGACACACTTTGCTGGATTAAATTTCATCTGGTATACTCGAAGATTATCAAACGCCTCCCTGAGGTCATCCAAGAGTGTCTCCTTCTTCTGAGATTTCACTACTATGTCATCAACATAAGCATGAGCGTTGCTCCCAATCTATGAATGGGGGAAATTCTGAACGTAACGTTCATAAGTCACCCGTGCACTCTTGAGCCCAAAAGGCATGGAGACATAGCATAAAGCACCGAAAGGAGTTATGAATGCCGTCTTATCTTGATCCTCAATGGCCATCTTCATTAGATGGTAACCAGATTACGCATCTAGGAAGCATAAACGCTCACAACCCGTCGTAGAGTCAATGATCTGATCGATACGCGGGATGGAAAATGGATCTTTGGGACAAGCCTTATTGAGACTGTGTAGTCAACACACATACGCGAGGTGTCATTCTTTTTCAAAACTAGCATCGGGTTAGTGAGCCACTCAGGATGAAAAACTTCGACGATAAACCTGGCAGCTAGGAGCCGGGCTACTTCTTTCCCAATGGCCTTACGTCTCTCCTGGTTAAAATGATGGCCGTATTGCCGAACTGGTTTCATATTTGGATCCACATTAAGGTGGTGCTCAATGAGTTCTCTCGATACTCCACGCATATCAGAAGGTTTGCATGCGAAGATGTCTCGATTCTCTCGGATGAACCTGATGAGCGCACTTTCTTATTTGGGGTCCAAACCGGTCCCAACAATGAACTACTTGGAAGAGTCTCCTAGGGTGAACTCAATCTGCTTGGTATCTTCAGCCGACTTGAATTTGAGCAATGATTCAGACTCAGCAGGTGGCTTTTTGAGGGGGCTCATATCAGTCGGGTCAACGTTAGCTGCGTAGAACTTCAACACTTTAGTTGCGCAGGGTGACTCGGCATAAGCCACATCGCCTTCCTCGTACTCGTGAGCTATCTTTATGCTACCTCCCAGAGTTATAGTGCTATTGGGGCCTCACGTATTAAGCTTGAGGTAAACATAGCAGGGTTAGGCCATAAAACGAGCATAAGTCGGCCGCCCAAAAAGGGCATGATAAAACTCTTGTTCTTGACCACCTCAAACGTCAAAGACTCACGTTCGAAGTTAAATTCATCACCAAAAGCGACATCCAACTTAATCCACCCGACTGGGCATGCTGACTTCCCAGGAACAATACCAAGAAAGATCATGGTTCAGGTTTGTAAACTCCTTTCAAGGTGGTTCATCCGTCGAAAGTTTCATAGTACAGGATATTGATGCTACTTCCCCCATCCATGAGAACCTTTGAACGTGTTTACCCACCAGCTTGAGGTGCCACCACAAAAGCTAGACCACATGGGTTATCAACCCTCGGGGTGATCTTCTATGCTCCAAGTGATTAGTTGTACATACCAATTGAGATATCTCGGGACTGCTAGCTCAACCACATTGATGGCTCTTTGCTTGAGTTTGCTGTCTCGCCTACATGTATTAATGGTAAAAACGTGACATTGACCACTGTTCAACTGTTTCGGCTACCTGTCAAAATTTTCTTGGACATTATTCCGTTGATTCTTCTCGCTAGAATGTTGTCCACTGCCATTGTTTCCTTGATGCTGGAACCCGGTCCCTGAGCCACCCTGACCTTGAAAACCACACCTCGAAAATCTACAAGATGAGCCATAGTGTGACCCGCTGATACGTCTCCAATGTATCTATAATTTTTGATTTCACGATGCTGCAATATTATCATTTTTGGATGTATTACAATCATTTTATAGCACCTTTATATATATTTTTGGGATTAACCTATGACATAGTGCCCAGTGCCAGTTGTTGTTTTTTGCTTGTTTTTTCCTTTGCAGAAAATTAATATGAGATGAAGTCCAAAAGGCAAGGAACTTTTTGGGGAATTTTTTGGACCACAAGGCAACTTGAGAACCAAGGAAGCTCACGAGGGGAGGCCCAGGAGGCCCACTAAGCACCAGGGCATGCCCTGGGCCCATGGCGCACCTTGGTCGCTAGTGGGAGGCTCAAGCACCTCCTCCACTGCCTCTGAGCTCTATAAATACCAAAATAATCCAAAAACCCTAGAGGAGTGGAAGAAAAATTGTTTGAGTCGCCTCAAGTTCCAAAAGACACCATATCCAATCTAGAGTCCGTTCCGGCACCCTGTCGAAGGGGAACACGGACACAGAGGGGTTCATCATCCTCATTGGTGCTCCTCCGCTGATGCGTGGGTAGTTCATATCAGACCTACGGGTTCGTAGGAAGTAGCTAGATGGCTTTCTCTCTTGTTTTTCTTCTCAATACAATGGTCTCTTGGAGATCTATTTGATGTAACTCTTTATTTTATGGTATGTTTGTTGGGATCCATTGAACTATGAATTTATGGTCACATCTATGAATTTATATCCATGCTTGATTATTATAGCCTCGTATTTTTTCTCCGATATTTGGGTTTTATTTGGCCAACTTGGTCTTTTTATCTTGCAATGTGAAGAGGTACTTTTTGACGGGTTCGATCTTGTGGTGCTCAATCTCAGTGCAAGAAAGAGACATGACAAGCTTGTATCGTTGCTATTAAGGATAAAACGATGAGGTCTATTCCTACATGAGTCGATATTGTCTACATCATGTCCTCATTCTTAAAGCATTACTCCATTTCTCCATGAACTTAATACGCTAGATGCATGCTGGATAGCGGTCAATCTGTGGAGTAACAGTACTAGATGCAGGTAGGACTCAGTCTATTTGTTTTGGAAGTGATGCCTATATACATGATCATTGTCTTAGATATCATCATTATTATTTGCTCTCCTATCATTTTCCCAACAGTAATTTGTCTACCCACCATTTTCTAATTTCTCGAGAGAAGCCACTAGTGAAACCTACGCCCAACGGGTCTATTTTACATTATCTATTTGCAAGATCTATTTTGCTATTCGCGTTTCCAATTTATTTGCTCTTTTATTTTCAGATCTATATTATCAAAAAACCAAAATACCTTGTTGCGTTTTATTTGCCATTACTTTGTCTGCATCTATCAATCTATCTTTTTACCGTATTATTTTACCCATGAGGGATTGACAACTCCTACACACGTTGGGTTGCGAGGATTCGTTATTTGTGTGCATGTACTACTTACATAGTCTTGTGGATTTTCCTAGTGGATTGATGCCTTGGTTTGATAACTAAGGAAAATACTTATTGTCGTTGTGCTACATCACCCTTTAAGCATGGAGGGAAACCAACGCAATCAGCGAGGAGTCAAGGTTTCTGACATTGTTGCCTAGAGAAGATCAAGTCAAGATCTATCAGGTTCCCACACATAAACTCTCATCTCCTTGCAATTACATTATTTTCCATTTCCCTCTTGTTTTCCTCTCCCCCACTTCACAAAAAAAATTATTTTATTTGCCTTCTTTCCATTTAGCTTTTTCTTGCTTGCTTGCTTCTATTGCCGTCGTGTCAACACTCAAAAACAGAAAAATAAACATGAAAAGTAAAGACATATGGATCCTCATCTACTTGCTAATGTTTTCAAAAGATCTAATTATCTTGAAACAATTGCTAGTGAGTTGAGTGCTATTGATTATTTGTGTGAAGTTTTGCTTGAAAATTGCGAATCTGAATATTGTTATGAAGTATTAAAAGAAGAAATTTATAAAGTGATTCATGATATCTCCTTGAATGAAAATCATGATTGTGATGATGTTATTATAGATTATATTTATTTCAGTTGTGCTAATAATATGAAAACTATAGATTGGGGATGGCAATTTTTTCATGTCCACTACTCATTGCAATGATCATCATTGGGGCGATGCTTCTTATTATCTTGAAAATTTCTCTAACCCTCATGATGAATATGATATTGACAATAATGGATGCATTAGTTTTGAAAGTGGGTTTGAAAGAGTGGCAAATTTAGGTAATAATGATCCCAATATTCTGGAGAATTATCTATCTCTTGAATTTTTTGATAAAAGTCGGTTTGGAGAGGTCATGACTTTAGTTAATGTTAATCCCACTACCTTGGAAGATTATAAGACTTTTATGCATGTGGATGATGAAGAGAATATTTTATGTGATAGATATATTGTTGAATTTGAATATTGAAAGGATCGATATGGTTGACTAGAGGGGGGTGAATAGGCAACGACCACTTTTTAATTAATCTTAGCAAGTTAGGGTAAACAACATACGGGTTCACAAATATGACAACAATGGGGGAACCGTAATGAAGCTAGCAACGATAGCTACTAAGACAAGTAAGGGAAAGACAACAACATAAGCATACACAAAGTAAAGGTTAGAGATAACCACAAGTGGAACCAATGAAGACGAGGATGTGTTACCGAAGTTCCTTCCCTTTGACAGGAACTACGTCTCCGTTGGAGCGGTGTGGAGGCACAATGCTCCCCAATAAGCCACTAAGGCCACCGTATTCTCCTCATGCACTCGCACGATGCAAGGTACCGTGATTCCACTATAGGTGCCCTTCAAGGCGGCGACCGAACCTTTACAAACAAGGTTGGTGCAAACTCCACACAAAGCTTGGAGGCTCCCAACAAAACCACGAAGCTTCACCACAATGGAATGTGGCTTCGAGGTGACCTCAACCGTCTAGGATGCTCAAACACCCAAGAGTAACAAGATCCGCAAGGGATTGGTGGGGGAATAAAAGTTTCTCTTGTTGGAAGTGTGGATCTAGGCCTTCTCAACCAATCCCTAAAGAATCAACAAGTTTGATTGGCTAGGGAGAGAGATCGGGCACTTTTGAGCTTAGGGAGCAACAATTGAGCTTAGGAGGGTCAGAGATAGAGTTCCACAGCTCGAAGAACCCTTTATATAGTGGGGGGGGGAATCCAACTGTTTTCCCACTCACGGCCCGTGCCTAGCGGTACTACTACTGGATGCAGCGGTACTACCGCTGGCACTCTAGCGGTACAACCGCTGGGCCCCTGGTAGTGCATAAGCACTACCACCGCCAAGAAAGTCTTCGCAAAAAGGTCTGTCCACGTACAACCGCTAGGCAGGCGGTACTAAGCTCCTGGAGCGGTACTACCGCTGACCAGGGGCGGTACTACCGCTAGCACTCCAGTGGTACTACCGCTAGGGCTAGCGGTACTACCGCTAAGGCCAGCGGTACTACCGTAGTACCGCTGGGGGACCCTTTGCAAAGATGAAGGAAACACTACGGCGGGAGCCACTCCAAAGTTGCCGGCAAGGGGGAAAATATGGGAAGTGTGCGCGTGCAAGGTTGATTCCACCCAAACCTTTCCACTACGGTTCCCCTCTTAATAGTACGGCTTTCTATGACTCAAATAAATAGAATCATAGGGAACACCGTGCTTCTGTTCCACGAAAGAGGGGGCGAGTTGCATTGTGCCGTTGACGTGTGTTATGTGAAATCTTAATACACACGGTTAGTCCTTTGCGGTACTGTCATCAATCACCAAAATTACTTAGGCATAAACTATGCCCCAACAATCTCCCCCTTTTTGGTGGATTGATGACAATACCGGATTTGCACAGAGAATAATATGAGAACAAAAAGATAGAGACATATGAAAATAAAGAGCATATGACTCACAGAATATGGTGGAAATAAATCTCACATAAGTTCATGTCTCATGAAAGATAGCAAAATAGAAGCAAACCAAGTTTGAAGCAAAACACGAAAGATAAGCAAAGCTAAGCAAAGTTCAACTCTCAAAGCAAATCCAGCTAATAGACTCTCTCCCCCTTTGGCACAAGACACCAAAAAGGGGCACACCTAACGCCACAGGTGGTTACTCCTCATCCTCAGCATCGCCAGACTCGTCCGTACCCTCGGGATCGTCCTGCTCCTCTTCATTGTCCTCTTCCTCCTCAGCGCTAGACCACTGGTAACCTTGAGCCCGCATCCAAGCAGCCTCTGGAGTGATGTCGTCCTCTGATCCGCTGGAGATGTCCACATCAAGTGTCCTCAGGACACGCTTGTGCCTCTGGCGGTTCTCCTTCTGAGCCACGTGCGTCTGATACTGGCCATTAGCCTACATATGCAAGAGAGTCTTCATCTTATCCTGCAGCCTCATGGCCCAAGATGGCATGGCAGAAGAGCGGGACTGAGAGGCGGTCCCTCTGTCAGTAGGAGTCTCTGTGTCAGTGTCCATGTGCTGAGATGAAGTTGATGGGTTGGCCCATTTGTCCTTGACGCGAAGCTTGACAAGATCGTGCACAATGTAGTCAGCCTGAATGTATAACTCCTCCTGCGGATAGCTGTCTTGCCACTTCTGACAGATATAAGCGAACAAGTAGGGCCCGTAGATGGGAACCTTGTGCATCATGATGCAGTTCCAGATCTCAGTGAACATCACATCAGAAATATCAAGAGGGGCAGACTCCTTAGTCATAGCCTCCTCATAGAGCAGTAGCATCTCAGCCAGAGAGCCATTTACCTTGTCGAAGTTGCCAATGCGAGGAAAGAGGGTGTTGCGGAAGATCCGATGCATGATGTCCAGATGCCTAGGGAGCACACCCTTCTTCACATAGAGTAGCTGCAATCTGTCCTTGGTGGAGGCCCTATCAGTGGGAGCTGCAGCATGAGGACACGATCCAAGTGGAGTGTCAGCTCCCTGGAAATGAACCTTGAGGAATGCCATGAATTCACGCTAGGAACCGGTCATCTTCTGAGTCCCAGTCATCCACACCATGGAGCGCTCGTCATCAGGAGAGAAGTGAACCGTGACATAGAACTGGGCAACAACATTGGGGTCAAAGGCTGTCTTGAAAGAGATGATCTCCTTGATGCCCAATTTGTCAATCAGAGAGAGAGCATCACCAAAGTAGTCCAAGTTCCGCTGAAGGTGAGCCAGGTCAATCCACTGAACGGGGACAAAGTTCTTCTTGAAATGGTTGATGATATCACGGTAGATCCTGCAGTGATCCCTTGTCCACACATGCTCGACATTCTTGATCACAGCCCGCTCTTGGAGATAGTGGTTTTGGGTGCGGAACCGCAGAAAATCCTTAGGGGGCATGGTGCGAACGTTGAGCCCCTTGTCCTTGTGAGCGGTCTTCTTGAAGGTCTGCTTTTTGGGTTGCAGACCTGAAGTGGCGGAGCCCTCTGGAGCCTCTGGGTTGCGATGATGCTTTGACTGCGTGTCCCGTGGGGGGTTCGATCGGCGAGCACCACCTGTGACACAAAACACACACACCCAAAAAGAGCGACAAAAGGAGTCAAGGAAATGAACAAGAGAAGGCATAAAAATAAACACACATTGCCAAGCACATGAAAAGAATACACAGAGAATCCTCCTGGCGGTAGTACCGCTACCCCTGGCGGTAGTACCGCTGGGATCAGAGCGGTAGTACCGCTACCCCTAGCGGTAGTACCTCTAGGGTCCTGGCAGTAGTACCGCTACCCCTGGCGGTAGTACCGCTGGGGTCCTCGCGGTAGTACCGCTACCCTGGCGGTAGTACCGCTGGGGTTTGATTTTTCAGATCTGAAATATGAATAGAACCCATAGAGATGGCTACATGGATTTGACGAGGGCCATGGGCTGTGTATGAACACTAAGAACTCCACCATAGCCCTAATCACATGAGGATCACAAGTACCATCTAAATAAGCACATGCCTAGTCAAGAGAGAGCAAGTTTTAGATCTAATCCAAACATAGTCCAAGTGCTTGATCTAAAACATGTAAATCCTAGGGCATGGCAAAATAAAAGCACAGATTCATAGGACCTACACTCCCCTTGAACATCTCCTTCATGCCATCCAAGAACAAGGCACAATATCAAAGACATGGATCGAAACCACCAATGCTCCTAACCCTAGAACAAGAACAACAATCAAGAGAAGAAGGTGAGGAGCTTTACCGGGATCCATGGCACTTGGAGGAGGAAGGAGAAGTGGAGCAAACCCTCCAACTCAACGGAAAGAAGGGGCTCCACGGATAGAGATCTAAATCGGAGGAGTTCGAGGTTGGGGAGGGAGGATCCACGAGGAAGAAGATGGAGGCAGAAAAACGGGCTCCCCCTCCTTTATACAGCCCAAGGGGTACGGGCCAGCGGTAGTACCGCTGTGGTCCTAGCGGTAGTACCGCTACGTGGCGGTAGTACCGCTAGGGTCCTGGCGGTAGTACCGCTCCCCCTGGCGGTATTACCGCTCCCCCTGAGACAGCCCTAAAAATGTCCTAGTTAGGTCGTGGTAGATTGGGATCCTGGCGGTAGTACCGCTATCCCTGGCGGTAGTACCGCTGGGGTCCTGGCGGTAGTACCGCTACCCCTGGCGGTAGTACTGCTGCAAATGTCACCACGGGGCCTAGGATAAGAGAAGAACGTGGGCAAATGACAAGTGAGTGAAAAAGATGATAGCACCAGCAAGATATACTGACTTGTCATTTTATATCCTTCCTTCTATATGAGAGAAAGGTGGGGGCGGTGGCCGAGGCCACCTATGTTTGAGACAAAGGTATGACACCGCGAAGAATTATCCTTTGGTTCATGACCAATGCTCGTCTTTGAAGCACAAGTGCCATTTGACAATGGCTAAAGTGAAAGACTAGATGGATTTATGCATAATGGGGGAAGGAAAAGTTTATTGAGAGAACAACACTCCTCCTATGTCCATGCCTACATCTAGAACAAGATAGAATGCCTAGTGAGGTGCAACGTGCCTAGCTTCAATCCACAGTACTTGAATCAATGATATTTAGCTCATGCCTTAACTCCCGGGACCTTGCTTCATCTAGGGGCTTAGTGAAAATATCTGCAAGTTGCTCTTCAGTGTGGATGAAATGAACCTCAATATCACCTAGCTTGATATGTTCACGAATGAAGTGATGGCGAATATCAATATGCTTGGTTTTGCTATGTTGCACTGGGTTGAGGGAAATCTTGATAGCACTTTGATTGTCACATAGAAGAGGCACTTTGTCACAAGTGACACCGTAATCCTTTAAAGTTTGCCTCGTCCATAGCAATTGTGCACAACAACTTGCCGCTGCCACATACTCAGCTTCGGTGGATGATAGAGAGACGCAATTCTGCTTCTTTGAAGACAACTTACCAATGCGCGACCAAGAAATTGGCATCCTCCAGAAGTTGACTTCCTCTCCACACAGTCTCCTGTCCAATTTGAGTCAGAATAGCCAACTAGATTGAAGTTTGCTCCTTTGGGATACCAAAGGCCAAAGTTTGGGGTATGAGCCAAATATCGAAAGATTCGCTTAACAGCCATATAATGACTTCCATTTGGTGCGGATTGAAACCGTGCACATATCCCTACACTCAACATAATATCCGGTCTAGATGCACAAAGGTAAAGGAGGGATCCACTCATGGAGCGATATACCTTTTGATCCACTGCTTTACCATTGGGATCACTGTCAAGCTTGCATCTTGTTGGCATGGGGAACTTGACCGGTTTGACATCTTCAAGCTCGAACCGGATGAGCATGTATTGAGTGTACTTGGCTTGTTTTATGAAGGTCCCTTCTAGGCCTTGTTTAATCTCGAACCCGAGGAAGAACTTCAACTCTCCCATCATGGACATCTCAAATTTCTCAGTCATTAGTGCAGCAAATTCTTCATTGAAGGAAATGTTAGCAGAGCCAAAGATAATATCATCAACATATAGTTGGCATATGAACAAATCCCCTTTAACCCTCTTAGTAAAAAGAGTGGGATCTATCTTCCCAATTTCAAACCCACGATCTTGTAACAACTCAGTAAGATACTCATACGACGCACGTGGGGCTTGTTTAAGGCCATAGAGTGCCTTATTAAGTTTGTACACATGATTGAGGAGCTTGGGATGTTCGAATCCCGGGGGTTGTTTGACATAGACCAACTCATTTAACGGACCATTAAGAAAGGCACTCTTCACATCCATTTGTTGTAATTTGAAGTTATGATGAGAAGCAAATGCAAGCAACATGCGAATAGATTCTAGATGAGCAACAGGGGCAAAGGTTTCACCGTAGTCGATACCCTCGACTTGGGAGTAGCCTTGAGCCACCAATCTTGCCTTGTTTCGAATCACAATCCCACTGGCATCTTGCTTGTTATTGAATATCCATTTGGTCCCGATGACATTATGTTCCTCCGCTGGCCTTGGCACTAAATCCCACACTTGGTTGCGCTCGAAGTTGTTAAGTTCTTCATGCATGGCCATAAGCCAATCCTCATCATCGAGGGCTTCCTGTACCTGTTGAGGTTCACAATACGAAACAAATGCGTGATGCTCACAATAATTCCAAATCTGTTGACGGGTGGATACTCCCCTTTTTAAACTGCCAAGTACATTCTTCATAAGATGTGACTTGACTCTCAGCTTGTTCGCAATCTTGGCTGCTCGACGCTCCAAGAGTTCTTCATTGTATAGCGAGGGAGCATTGACTTGTTTACTTTTCTTGCCCTTGCGTCTTGAGCCTCCCTTGGCACCGGATGTTGGTGTTGCAGAAGGGAATTGTGAGACAGTATCCTGATCATCTTGGCTTTCGACTTGAGCAGGTTCACTAGTTTGATCTTGTATTTGTGGTTGCTCTTGATCTTGATCTTGTGCTTCTACTTGGTCTGGATCTCGTGGTTGCACTTGATCTTGATCATCAGCCGGTTCGGAGTCTTGGGTGAGTGCTTGAATATCATGATACACATCATCGTTGTTGGGCAATTTATCTTGACCTTGAGCTTGTTCATTTTGTTGAGAGTCTTCTCTTTGTTCATCGGAAGCGTGTGGGGCTTATGGAGGTGATGGCTCCACTTGAGTAGAGCATTGTCCTTCTCCTTCGGCCACAAGGGGTTCCTCAATGGGGAGTATTTGACCAATCCCCATTCTTCTTATGGCTTGGGGAGGAATTTCATCACCTATATCACAAAGACAACTTTCCTCCACTTGGGAGCCATTATTTTCATCAAACTCCACGTTACACGTCTCCTCAATGAGTCCAGTGGACTTGTTGAGGACACGGTAAGCATGAGAGTTTGTAGCATAACCAACAAAGATGCCCTCATGAGCTCTAGAATCAAATTTAGCTAAATGTGCACCTTTCTTGAGAATGAAACACTTACAACCGAATACCCAGAAGTACTTGAGATTGGGTTTGTTTCTAGTTAGAATCTCATAAGGAGTCTTGTTCAAGCCTTTGCGGATATAGAGCCGATTGGACGCATGACATGCTGTGTTGATGGCCTCTGCACAAAAGTTATATGGAGATTTGAATTCCGCCATCATTGTTCTTGCAGCGTCTATCAAGGTCCGGTTCTTCCTTTCTGCCACGCCGTTTTGTTGAGGGGTATATGGTGTTGAATATTGATGTTTTATTCCCTCATCACCTAGAAAATCATCCAAGGTGTAGTTCTTGAACTCGGTGCCGTTGTCACTTCTAATCATCAAGATCTTTGCTTCATGTTGACGTTGAGTTTCATTAGCAAAGTTGATGACAGTTTGTTGAGTTTCACTCTTCCTTTTGAAGAAATATACCTAGGTGTAGCTTGAGTAGTCATCAACAATCACCAAGCAGTACTTTCTGCCTCCAAGACTATCAAATGATGGAGGGCCAAACAGATCCATATGGAGGAGCTCCAATGGCCTCTTAGTGTAGATGAGAGTCGTTGGACGATGAGCAGTTTCATGAATCTTTCCTTCAATGCAGGCACTGCAAACACGATCTTTAGCAAAACTCACATTTGTTAGTCCACGGATATGGTCCCCTGTTAGAAGACTTTGCAAAGATCTCATATTGACATGAGCTAAACGGCGATGCCAAAGCCAGCCCACATCAACTTTAGCCATTAAACACGTCGCGGTCTTAGTGGGTCGCTTTGAGAAGTTCACCACATAAAGACCATTTTCGACATATCCAACATAGGCTACTTTAAGAGTCTTAATCCACAGGAGGACCACAGTATCAAGATTAAAGAATGTGGAAAAACCCATAGTTGCAAGTTGACGAACCGAAAGTAAATTTAGGCAAGTGACTCAACAAGCATGACCTTCTCAATAGATAAATCTTGAGAGACGACCACCTTACCAAATCCCAATACCTTTGACAAGGATGCATCGGCGAATTGGACATGGGTGGGCATAGATGGAGAAGGATGCACATCCACCACTAAGTCCTTGCTTCCGGTCATATGATTTGTTGCTCCACTATCGAGCAACCATGACACCCCACCGGAAGCAAACTCCTGCAATAGATCAAGGCTTGGCTTTAGGTACCCATTTTTAATGGGTCCTTCCATGTTAGAGACAAGGGTCTTAGGAACCCAGATAGCCCATTCAATGTACTCATCATAGGAACCAACAAAATGTGGCATAAACATGCCCATCACTAGCACGACATAAGACATAAGAAGAATTGAGTTTGTCGGTTGTGTTAGTAGGAATGGTGTTGCCCTTCTTGTGGTTTCCATAGTCCATCTTATTCCTGTTCACCCTCTGAGTCCCCTCACCCTCTTTGACAAAGATGTCCATGAGGGTAGGAGATCGTTTGTTCCTGTTTCTCCTTTTACCTTTTGACTTGGAGGTAAGTCCAAGTCCCTCATTCCCTACAACACCTTTTTGAGTGCTCAAGAGATCGTTCAGGATCTTCTCACCTTGTATGCATGCCACAAGGCCCTTCTCAAGTTTCTCCTTTAACTTGGCATTTTCCTCCACAAGATGTACATGCTCACAACAGGGATTAGTTGCACAAGCATTATCAATTAACACAAAGGGAGGACAAGTAGAGATCTCCTTGGTAAGCTTTGCTTGGAGTTGATCATGAGACTCTTTCAGAGAGAAATGAACACCTTTCAAGACCTTGTGGGCCTTGTCAAGTGTGTCAAACTCCACTTTGAGTCTGTCATGGCCAACCCCAAGAGCATACTTTTCAGACTTAAGCATACGAGTAAGAGTGACATCATGATCAAGTTTCTTTTGCATTTTAGCGCAGTCATCGTTATATGACTCCTCAAGATCGAAACGACGAGTGCGCTCCTTTTCTAGAGCAATAGATAATTCAGCAATTTCATCGGCATAGTCACGACTGTGTCCCTGAAGCTCAAAGATGGTCTCATGAGACTCAATGAGGTCAGTGGCCTCACCCAGTTGTTCCAAGAGAGCAACAAAGTGCTTCTTGGATTCTCCCTTAATAGTGCACAGAAACTTGTCAAGATCATGCTCATTAAGTTCCCCAACATCACTAACATCAACACAATTTAACAATGAAGGAGCAGTAGCAATGTTGGTCTTAATGATGGGAGTTACCTGATTGATACCTTTTGCCATGAGGCACTTGGTTATGTGGTTCTCGTTGGGGGCGTTGAAGAGAGACACCTTCTGGGGAGAGGTAGTGGCAGTAGCAACAGTTGCAGGTTGCCACTGCATCATCATCATCATCATCATCGGAAGGGTACTCTTCAAGGTCCACCATCCCTTTTGGGTGGGGTTTCTTCACAAAGTTGTTCTTGATTGGAAATGATTTGGTTTTCTTTTGCGAATGAGCTTGCCACTGTTGTCTTCCCTTTTCTCATAGGGACATTCGGCCACGAAGTGGCTCACGTTACCACAGTTATAACATGTCCTCACTCATTGCTTGGGTTTGAAACCACTCGAGTTGTTCTTGGTGAAGGTGGGTCTTGAGTTCCAATTGTTTCCCCAGAATTGCCTTGACGCAAGAGTCAGGTGCTCATGATAGGCATACTTTGTGTCTTCAGGGCAGCTCTCCTCTTCCTCATCCTCTTCTTCTTCTTCAAACATTGCTTTTGCTTTTAGTGCAAGGTTGGGTGAAGTTGTCTTTGAGCGAACACAAGCAAGTGCATTGTCGGCTATTTCGTTCATGATTGACATTGCAATGAATTCATCCAACACCTCACTGGAGGACAAGGAGTGGAAGTCTGGCCGCTGAGGAATGACATATGACATGGCTTTGTTGAAAGGCATGATGGCTTTGGGAAACTTTCGCTTGAACCATGTATCATCCACATCCTTGCTCCCATGATCCTTGAGTGCCACAGCAATAGCAGTCACCCTCCGATAGACATCACGAGGGTCCTCGTCTTCCTTCATCACAAACTCATCGGCCTTATCAAGGATCACTTCATAGTTGGATCGTTGAATGCTTGAGCTTCCCTTGTACAACACCATAATATGCTCCCAACAATCTTTGGCCAAAGTGAAGGGATGCAAGTGAGGAAGATCTTTAGGTGGCACTGCAGACTGGAGAATAAACAAGGCAGAGTGATTGTATTGATTGTCTGCATCTTCTCTTGGAGTGCGGTTGCTTGGATCATGGGGATAATATCCTTGCTCGATGATTCTCCACAAGTTGGTTGAGCTGTGATTCAAATGAGACTTAATAGAAAATACCCAGTTAGCAAAGTCACCTTTCACAAGCTTAGGAGGAGGACCTACAGGATTAAGACGTGGTGCGGGAACGGATCCTCCATAGACCATGGGGGGTGGAACTGAGGCATATGTTCCAGTCCCATCCTTTTCGTGAGATGAGGAAGGTCGCATACCTTTAGCCGCTTCCTTAGAGGAATTGGCCTCCGAATCGGTGTTGGTCGGTTTAACCACTAACGCCGGTTCGGGTGGACTTTTAAATCCCTCAATTAACTCTTTAAGCATGGTCTTGACTTCGTTCGTCAAGGACGTCTTGAGGGCGGCCATAGCCGTATTCAAGTCGTCCCTTGTGACCGAAGTCAAGTCCATGGCCTCGGGTTGCCCATGGTTAATTCCCTCTTCGCCTTCCATACTCTTCGGATGGTGAAACCCTTAATAAAGAGGCATGGCTCTGATACCAATTGAAAGGATCGATATGGTTGACTAGAGGGGGGATGAATAGGCAACGACCAATTTTTAATTAATCTTATCAAGTTAGGGTAAACAACATACGGGTTCACAAATATGACAACAATGGGGTGAACCGTAATGAAGCTAGCAACGATAGCTACTAAGACAAGTAAGGGAAAGACAGCAACATCAGCATACACAAAGTAAAGGTTAGAGATAACCACAAGTGGAACCAATGAAGACGAGGATGTGTTACCGAAGTTCCTTCGCTTTGACAGGAAGTACGTCTCCGTTGGAGCGGTGTGGAGGCACAATGCTCCCCAATAAGCCACTAAGGCCACCGTATTCTCCTCACGCCCTCGCACGATGCAAGGTACCGTGATTCCACTATAGGTGCCCTTGAAGGCGGTGACCGGACCTTTACAAACAAGGTTGGGGCAAACTCCACACAAAGCTTGGAGGCTCCCAACAAAACCACGAAGCTTCACGACAATGGAATGTGGCTTCGAGGTGACCTCAACCGGCTAGGATGCTCAAACTCCCAAGAGTAACAAGATCCGCAAGGGATTGGTGGGGGAATCAACTTTTCTCTTGGTGGAAGTGTGGATCTAGGCCTTCTCAACCAATCCCTTAAGAATCAACAAGTTTGATTGGCTAGGGAGAGAGATCGGGCACTTTTGAGCTTAGGGAGCAACAATGGATCTTAGGAGGGTCAGAGATAGAGTTCCACAGCTAGAAGAACCCTTTATATAGTGGGGGCGAAAATCCAACCGTTTTCCCACTCACAGCCCGTGCCTAGCGGTACTACCGCTGGATGCAGCGGTACTACCGCTAGCACTCCAGCGGTACTACCGCTGGCTGCAGCGGTACTTCCGTTGGGCCCCTAGTAGTGCATAAGCACTACCACCACCAAGAAAATCTTCGCAAAAAGGTTCGTCCACGTACAACCGCTAGGCAGGCGGCACTAAGCTCCTGGAGCGGTACTACCGCTGACCAGGGGCGGTACTACCGCCAGCTAGTGGTACTACCGCTGGATGCAGCGGTACTACCGCTAGCACTCTAGTGGTACTACCGCTAGGGCTAGCGGTACTACCGCTAAGGCCAGCGGTACTACCGCTAGGCCCAGCGGTACTACCGTTGGGGGACCCTTTGCAAAGATGAAGGAAACACTACAGCGGGAGCCACTCCAAAGTTGCCGGCAAGGGGGAAAATATGTGAAGTGTGCGCGTGCAAGATTGATTCCACCCAAACCTTTCCACTACGGTTCCCCTCTTAGTAGTACGACTTTCCTATGACTCAAATAAAGAGAATGTCAAATAAATAGAATCGTAGGGAACACCGTGCTTCTGTTCCACGAAAGAGGGGGCGAGTCGTCTTGTGCCATTGACGTGGGTTATCTGAAATCTTAATACACACGGTTAGTCCTTTGCGATACTGTCATCAATCACCAAAATTACTTAGGCTTAAACTATGCCCCAACAAATATCATCCTACATGTAATTATTATGAGAGGGGGAAATATGTTTATAGAAATATTCATGCTACTGAATTATCTCTCATCATGTTGAGATTGCTATTGTTCCTTTCTTCTTCCATGCATATGTTAGATTTTCTTGTCTTGTAATTTGTTTGCTTATGATATGCCTATGCATAGGAAGTATGTTAGACTTAAATGTGTTTGTCTTATGCTACATGATGCTCTCTTTGTGATTCAACTACTATCTTTCACGTGAGCATCAAAAAAATCTCAAGCCTATCTTAATGGCTATAAAGAAAGAGCTTGTTGGGAGGCAACCAAGTGAATACAATTTATTTTTCACATTTTCTTTATGTTCTTGAGTGTTTGCACAATTATGCTAATGTTGTGATTGTGTTTTTTATGATTAATAAGTGTTTGTGCCAAGTAAAGCCTTTGGGATCATGTTGGGTGATAGTTGATTTGATCTTGTTGGAAAAGAGAAACTTTTGCGTCCAGAAGCAATGAAAGTGTCTGAATTTTTCACACAAGATTGATATACGAATTTCCTACGTTGTCCTAATTTTTCAGAATTTTTAGAGTTACATAAGTATGAGTAAAATTTGGTTCTTTACTAACTATTTTGTTTTTACGGATTCTATTTTCTTTGTCTTGTGTGCTTATTTTGATGAATCTATGCATTGTATCTGGGGGTATAAGCCATGCTAAAGTTAGAATACAGTAGGTATAATGCAAAAATAAATTTGGAATGGGTTTAATAGTACTTAAATTAAATATTGGGTTTCTTATACTAACTGATCTCACGAAGGTTTTGTTGAGTTTTGTGTGATTGAAATTTTCAAGTTTTGGGTGAGATCACGATGGATGAAGGAATAAGAAGTGATAAAATCCAAAGATTGGGGATGCCCCATGGCACCCCAAGGTAGTATATATAGAGTACCTAGCAACTAAGCTTGGGGATGCCCCAGAAGGCATACCCTCTTTCTTCTAACAACCATCGGTAATTTTACTTGGAGCTATATTTTTATTCGTCACATATCATGAGTTTTGCTTGGAGCGTCTAGTATTATATGAGTCTTTGCTTGCTTTGCTTGTTAGTTTTTCATAACAATCCTTGCTCGACACACCTATTTGAGGGAGCCAAATTATGCTATGATTTGTTAGAATCGCTCTTTATGCTTCAATTAAATTTTTTAGAGCCATGGAATTGCTCTAGTGCTTCACTTATATCTTATTGAACACGATGGTGCTTTTATTTTGAAGAAATTTGCTCTCTTGCTTCACTTAGATTATTTTGAGAGTTAATAGAAATTTTGAAGAAATCCTCTCTTTCTTCACTTATATTATTTTGAGAGTTGAAAATTTTAAACAAACTTGTGCTCTCATTCTTCACTTATATTTGTTTGAGAGCTTGTTATTTGCAATGGCAATTTTCTTGAAATGAAATTAGTCCGAACGTGATAGATATCTAGGGGATATATAATAAAAACTTTCATGAAGATCATTGGATGTTAAAATTGATTCTTTGCGGTACTTTTGTGATATGAAGATAGTGATATGTGAGTTATGTTCACGAGTAATTGTGCTTTAGTAAGAATGTTGGTGCTAAGGTTTGTGATTCCCTACGCATGCACATGAAGTCAATAATTATGCTATGAAGTTACATCCTACTTGTGTTGCATTATTCGGTGTTAGTTATGTTTAATGTTCGCTTATGATGGTTTTTGTTCCTTGGATGGGCGCTTCTCATTCTATTTACTAGCTGTCACTTATACTAAGCGGGAGTAGTGCTTGTGCATCCATATACTAAACCCAAAGTTGGGCCAAATGAGTCGACCATACCTACTTATATGCGCTATTTTAGTGCCATTCTAAGTAAATTTGCTAGTGCCAACTCTAATGTTCAAAATAAATTTCTGTTTTGTGTGCCCGTACACCTCATGAAGCAGCGAGGGGTGGACGGTATCTTCCATGTTAAATAGGTTATCCTCAAGATTAGTGTTTATTCACTTGTCATTGCACGAGAGTATGGCAGTAATAGGATGTCCAATCCTCAAATGCAAATAAAACATATTTATATTGTCAATTAATAAGTTCCTTGGAAAGTATTGGTATGGACGGTACCCGTAGATGCGGCTAGCCATGGAGTGTGAAAGAATGGTGGAAAAAGGAATAAACTTTATTTTCAATTTGGGAACCGCCTATGATTTGTTTAGCATGGAAGATATTGGGAACTCTTAGTCGTTTTTGTTGACAGAAAGGTATACCACTGAAAATATTTTATCTCTATTTTTTTTGCTTTGAGTTGTGGCACTGCTACAAACCTCTGCTTCCCTCTGCGAGGGGTCTATCTATTTACTTTATCATTTTTTTATTTTTTATTTTAGTCTCTATCTTCTCTTATAAAGCACGAGCTAAGGAACACTGTTATCATACCTGAGCATTGGACATAGCTAATATTTGGGTGTGTTGCATGAATGGATCAATGATGGAGCATGATGGTCTAGGGATAGCGTTCTTTAGTGTTGATATTTTGAAAGACTTGGTTGATTTTTGATATGCTTGACTATTGAAATTTCATGTCAAATTATAGACTATTGCTTTGAATCATCTACAAATCCATATGTTAATGCTAAAAAGAAAAGAATATGATGAACATGTTAGGCAGCATTGCACATCAAAAATTCTGTTTTTATCATTTACCTACTCGAGGACGAACAAGAATTAAGCTTGGGGATGCTGATACGTCTCCAACGTATCAATAAGTTTTTTATTGTTCCATGCTGTTATATTATCATCTTGGATGTTTTACAATCATTTCATATCAACTTTATATCATTTTCTGTCACTAACCTATTGACACAGTGCCCACTGCCAGATGTTGTTTTTTGCTTGTTTTTTCCTTCGCATAAAATCAATATCAGATGAAGTCCAAATGACACGAAACGTTTTTGAGATTTTTTTTGGACAAGAAGGAAACTTGAGAACCAAGAATGCTCACCAGGGGAGTCCCAGGCGGCCCACTAGGCACCAGGGCACGCCCTGGTGGGTAGTGGGGCCCTCGGATACCTCCTCCACCACCTCTTACCTCTATAAATACCCAAGTATTCCAGAAACCCTAGAGGAGTGGAAGAAAATCCGTTTCAACCGCCGCAAGTTCTAGAAGCCACGAGATCCAATCTAGATCCTGTTCCAGCACTCTGTTGGAGGGGAACACGGTCACGGAGGGGTTCATCATCGTCATTGGTGCTCCTCTGATGATGTGTGAGTACTTCATATCGGACCTTCATGCAGGAAGGAGTCGATCTACTTTTCTTGGATGTGATGCTTATATACATGATAATTTTCTTGGATATCGTCATATTTATTCACTCTTCTATCAATTGCCCAACAATAATTTGTCTACCCACAGTTTGCTATGTCCTCGAGAGAAGCCACTAGTGAAACCTACATCCCCGAGGGTCTATTTTACATTATCTATTTGCAAAATCTATTTTGCTATTCACGTTTCCAATTTATTTGCTCTTTTATTTTCATATCTATATTACAAAAAATCCAAAAATACCTTACTGCGTTTTATTTGCCATTACTTTGTTTGCATCTATTAACCTATCTTTTTACCATTTTATTTTACCCACAAGGGATTGACAACCCCTACACGTGTTGGGTTTGTTATTTGTGTGGAAGTACTGCTTACATAGTCTTGTGGATCTTCCCACAGGATTGATACCTTGGTTTCATAACTGAGGGAAATACTTGTCGTCGTTGTGCTACATCACCCTTTATGCTTGGAGGGAAACCAATGCAATCAGCAAGGATTCACCCACCAGGTTCATGGTGACCCGAAGCTCCCCCACCGTTGCCTCCTTGGTGGTTTTAAAAAGCCTGGTTGGGAAATGCCTGCATGATATAACAATGTTCCCACGAATGATTGGCCTGCTTATCTTGGGTACCATGCTTGGGACAAGGTGCCTTAACCGATTCCTCGTTGTTGTGTGCTTTAATTACATTGTAAGGTCCTCTAGAGCGATGGTTTCGGTGTTGGTTCATGTAACCAATGTTGGTGTTAGCAACAAAGTTTGACCAGCCATCGGGCTGCTTTCTCTTTCTATTGTTGCCTTGACCTCCTTGGTTCCATGGTACCTGTGGTTTTGATGACCCTTACAACCATCTCATTTGTTGTTCTTGCTAGTTTTATCCTCGTATGAGCCGGGATCCTTCCTATTGTTTGATTCGGTGTATCTGGTATGAACGTCCATCAAGTCGCCCATGTTCCGCGCCTTTCGTTTGAAACGACCAAGCTTCAGCACCAGCGTTTGGAAGTGGCAATTCTTCTTAATGATTAAGACGGCTTGAGCAACGAAGATGCTATCTCAGGAGTGGATAATCTCGGCAATCCAGTGAGTCCAATGATGAGCCGACTCGTGTGTACATTGAACGCAATGCTGAAGATCCATAATTGTCATTGGTCGTTTGCACGTTCCCTAGAAGTTTTTGATAAATCGCTCCTTCAGCTCTGCCAAACTGCTGATGGAGTTAGGTGGAAGGTTTTTCCATGTTCGAGCCGACCCTTCCAACATCATCGTCAAATAGTTCACGCACACCGCGTAGCTGACATCGAGCATATCCATGGCTAACTCATACACTACTGGAATCAGAGAATTTGCCATTTGCTGCT
Source organism: Hordeum vulgare subsp. vulgare (assembly GCF_904849725.1). NCBI lineage: Eukaryota > Viridiplantae > Streptophyta > Magnoliopsida > Poales > Poaceae > Hordeum > Hordeum vulgare. The sequence continues at coordinate 400,019,274 of NC_058524.1, read as the reverse complement.
TCTTTGCCGTGTGCTGGCTGATGACAAAGATCCTCTTTGCCAGGAGCTACCAGAAACCAGACGGCAAAGAGCAGACTGATGGCAAAGATACTCTTTGCCATTAGTCTACTCTTTGTCGTGTGCCAACTGACGGAAAAGAGCATTCAGGCATACGACAAAGAGCACGGGAGGGCCCACCCCGCACCCCCTCTCTCCACCCTAACGACCTCTCTCTTTGCCGTCTGCCTTGTACCTCTTTGTCGTCGGGGGGCAGACGACAAATAGGATGGCACCCTAACGACTGTCGCTCCCACCCCCACACCCCTCTCTTCCCAAACGGTCGTCGCCCCACCCCCACCTCTCTCCCCTACCGGACCTCTCTCTCTCTCTCTCTCACCACCGAAACCCCCACCGTCGTCGGAGCTTGCCGCCTCCTCCACCACCGCCCCCTCCTCCACCACCGCGCCCTCCTCCTCCCTACGCCCCTCCTCCACCACCGCCCCCTCCTCCACCACCGCACCCTCCTCCTCCCTAGGACCTCCTCCTCCACCACCGTCGCCGGAGCTCAACCCTTCTCCACCATAGCCCCCTCCTCCACCACCGCCCTCTCCTCCACCACCGCGCCCTCCTCCTCCCCACGACCCCCTCCTTCACCACCGCCACGCCCCTCCTCCACCACTACCCCTCCTCCCAGCGCACCGCCTCCTCCCCACGCCCCTCCTCCTCTACCGCCATCCTCCCTGCGACGTCCTCATCGTCTGGCCGCCCCCCTTTGGTGAGTCCTTATTTTTTTTCCTTTTTCATTTAATTTGTTAAATAGGTTAGTTAGGTTAGTTGTTAATTACCTACTGTTAGTTAGGTTGGTTGTTAGTGGTTACCTACTGTTAATTAGGTTAGTTAGGTTAGTTGTTAGTTGTTAGTGGTAATTAGGTTAGTTGTTAGTGGTAATTACCTACTGTTAATTAGGTTAGTTAGGTTAGTTATTAGGTTAGTTGTTAATTACCTACTATTAGTTAGGTTAGTTGTCAGCTTAGTAGTTTCCCGTGTAGAGCCCTCCGGCCACCGCCTATGCTTGCACTAGCCAGAACGTTAGGAAACGTCGGTGAGCTTGTCACGCACCTGCCATGGCTACGACGCCATCGAGCTCACGGGCTACAACAACGATGTTGCTGCAACCACCCCCATGAGGTCGGTGCAAAAATATTATTGCTGTGACCACCCCCTTGAGGCACCGGTGATATTCCACTGCAGCATCGAGGATACTCCAACAGCTCGGCGAGGCTCCACTTGAGGCACCGGTGGCACCGATGGGGAAGAAGAATTGAGTGGATGAGCGTTGTTGCATGAGATGAGGCAAAGGAGGTTGGACAATTCCCACGCCGGCCACCATCACATCTATACCCGCAAGAACGCCAATGGATCTCGAAGGTTCAACGGTGGGTGGCTTGCACTAGACCATGGTGCGAACACCAAAACAGATTGCAACAGTAGTTGTCGTCATCACTCGAAGCGTCATGAGTGGGGTGGTTTGCATCAACTCGTGCACGTATGGTGAGCTGATCTGCATCTCTGGAGCATGGGCGCTGGCCGGCCTGGGCTACGACAAGGCTATCTTTCTCGCACAAATGGTGTGACGAAATCTGCGCTTTTATGGTGAGAAAGGAATGGAAGAATGGGTGGATCTTGGGGGAAGAATCGGAGAACGATGAGTGTTTGGAGAGAGAGGAACATAGGATAAAGGTTTGTTGAGGGATGAGCTACGTGGGGTTAGGTACGAGCTGACCAGGACGTGAGACAAGGACGTGTGGCATGCCAGCAACGCGGCTGGTTTTTTCCAGTAATCAACTGACTGATTTTAAGTGTTTTCCTAGTAGATAAGGGAAGAAGAATAAGAAGAAGAGGAGGAGGAGGAGGAGGAGGAGGAGGAGAAAAAGAAGAAGAAGAAGAAGAAAAAGAGGAGAGAGGAGAACAATAAAGAAGAGGAAAAAGGAAAAGAATGAAGAAGAAGAAGAGGATAAAGGAAAAGAAGGAAGAAGAAGAAGAAGAAGAAGAAGAAGAGGAAGGAACAAGAAGATGAAGAAAAGGAAGAAGAGGGAAAAAATAAGATGATGAAGAAGAAAAAGAAACCCTGACACCATGACACCCGACACGATGCCTCAAAACCCCGACAAGATGCCCCGACACGACATCTCGACGACACCCCGACACAAAATATATTTTTTATGGAACCCTAGATGACATCTATATAGATCATATATTTGTGTCAGGTCATATATTTTTCGATTTTATTAATTCAACACAAAATATTTGTGTTGATCGGGTGAATTTACATGTGACAATTGTCTCGTTGCTGTGAGCTCTGTTGTGCGAAGACCTCCCCGTGCGTTCCACGAGCTCTGCCCCTGCATTCGTGGGTGAGTACAAATGTCATCTCCTCCTCACCCCTTCATTTTTTGTGGGTCGGTCTTTGGATGAAACTTGCTAGATATAGGTAATCAAATTAATTTATCAGTATGCGTGACCAGTATGCGTCTCCCGTTCAAAAGGGTTACAGTTATAAATATGCATGCATTTGCATATATTTATAACCATGATTCTTCTGAATTGTCCAACGTTGTCCATGGACAGTCTGAGTATGTGTAGATTGTGTTCGTTTTCCCATATGCTTTGTTCCGGATCCGATGCATAATTTCGTCAGTGCCTCCCTGTTGCTCTCCGGATACACATCCTCTCTGTTTATTGCGGAGACGTGTATCATGAGAACATTGGGGAGGTGCTGCCGAAATTTTGCGTTTTGGATCCGGAGAACAGCATGGGAAAACGAACCCAATCTACACATACTCACGTGGGATTATGACCTATCTTTACCTATCAGCGTGTAGGTTGCATGGACGTAATAAAACTGGCGAACTTGATTAACTGATGAATATTTATGCTGAATTATATATAAATATATTTCTTGTGTGTTTAGTAGCTAGGCAAGATGAGTGATCGTGCGTGGATGTACACCAGTCACCCTAGTCAGAAAGAGATGACGATAGAATGGTTCCTAAAAACCTAGGAGTTCGTGAAAGCCGCATTTGATAATGGCCAGGAAACAAACTGGTTCCCTTGTCCTGGATGCGACAACTATAAAAAGAGGACAAAGGCTGTAATGATTAAACACCTGCAGAGGAGGGGTTTTAAGCCTAATTATACGGTGTGGACATTTCATGGTGAGTCTATACAACGCACCAGAGCTGAGGTGGTTCGACGTCGCACCGACGAGCATGGTACCGGGATCGAAGACATGATGCAAGACTTTGATGATGCTCGAGATTCGGAAGATGAGATGGAGGAATCTGCAAAGGCCTTCTATGAAATGTTGGACTCTTCAAAACGTCCTCTCCACGAGCACACTTCGCTTTGTTAGCTGAATGCCATTGCACAAGTAATGGCTGTGAAGGCTCAGTTCAACTTGGGAAGAGAATGCTACGATGCGATCATGACACTATTTGGAACCTTTCTACCCAAAGGCCATGTCATGCATGCAAACCTGTACCAGTTGGACAAAATACTTCGTGCACTTAAGATGCCCTATGAGAAGATAGATGCTTGTGAGAATGAATGTGCCTTATTTAGGAAGGAGTATGCACACTTGGACTGTTGTCCCATTTACATGTCTTGCAGGTATCTTGTGGTAGACAACGGTATGGGTGAGAAGAGGCAGACCAAAATTGTAGTTAATGTTCTTTGGTATATGCCAATCATACCAAGGCTTCAATGTCTTTTCATGGTCGAAGAGACAGTGAGACAAATGACATGGCACAAATTGGGCAAAAGAACCGACCTCGATGTGGATGGGAATAAGATGGCGGTACGCACATCAGATTGGGAAGCGTGGAAAGAGTTCAATAGATTGCATCAGGATAAAGCGGTAGATCCAAGGAATCCTCGAGTCTGCGTCGCCACGGATGGTTTTAATCCCTTCGGCATGACGGCAACCCAATACAGTTGTTGGCGTGTATTTGTCATTCCACTCAAGCTCCCCCCCCCCCCCCCCCGGACAGATTATGAAAAGAAAGAACATATTTCCGACGTTGATAATTCCATGGCCCAATTATCCGGGGAATAGTATGAATGTGTACATACAACCGCTTAAGGATGAATTGCAAGAAGCTTGGGATAATGGGGTCAAGACATACGATGGCGCTAGAAAAGAAAACTTCAAAATGCATGTGTGGTACATATACTCTATGCATGACTTGCCGGCGTATGCGCTATTCTCTGGATGGTGTGTGCATGGAAGGTTCCCGTGCCCCACATGAGAGGCAGCTCTTCAGTTTCATTGGTTGCAGGAGGGTCGGAAGTATTCTTGCTTTGACTTGCATAGACAGTTCCTGGATCGTGACCATCAATTCAGAAAAGACAAGAAAAACTTTACCAAAGGTAAAGTTGTCAAAAACTTGGCACCACCTGCGTTGACAGGCCAACAGATCCTGGATCAGTTAAACGCCCTTGAGCCTGATCCAGAGCGTCCAGGATATTTCAAGGGGTATAATTCAACACACGCGTGGACTCACAAGCCATGATTGTGGGATCTGCCTTACTTCAAAGACCTCCTTCTTCCTCACAATATCGACATGATGCACACTGAAAAGAATATCGGAGAGGCTATTTTTGGTACATTGTTCGACATAGATGGGAAGACAAAGGATAATACTAAGGTAGAATCTATCAAGAGACACTATGTCATAGACCGTTACAAAACATGCGAGAAGGCAAAGGAAAGCAGAAGTGGTCGAAGCCAAAGGCCTCTTTCAATCTTGGAGGGCCAACTATGAGGAAAATTATCTTGTGGGTCAAAATCTAAAGAGGGGAGAAAATCTTGAAAAAATAAAAATCTTCGGTCTCAAGAGTCATGATTGGCACATATGGCTTGAGCGGGTAATGCCGGTGATGTTACGTGGCTTTATTCCTGTGGGGACCTCGACTAGCAAGTCGAGTTCGCCATGCCCAGTGACCCCAAGGATCAATGTTCACTGAACACAGATACTGAATAATAGAGTCTTACATCCAAGTACCAAATTATTACATCAAATGACCAGAAGGTCAGGTTCAAGAACAAGGCCTAAAGCCAAATAAAGGGATACATCGAGTAGCGGAAACTCGTAAGGGCTAAGCGGTGCCCATGCCATCAAGCCTACACCGACAGGCATTCTGACTCGGAAGCGTCCTAGATCGCACGTCCGTCTCCGACGGCGTACTCATCGCCAAACTCCGGTCCTTCCATGTCTGGTCAATAACATAACCAGTGGCAAGCCAATGAGTACTTTGAATGTACTCACAAACAGCCCATGACATAAATGGTAATGAATAACAGTGACAGCTATGTTGGGTGGAATGCGATGAGCTGGTATGATCAAGTATATGCAACAAGTTAAAGAACTACTTTTGAAGAACAGGTTACAGATATCATCATATCTGCTAAGGGTTGAACACACCGTGTTCACCCTAAATGCAAAGTCATCGGACTTGTCATAACCTCAATGTATTAATGAGGGCTAAACCATCCGGTTTACCCTATATGTCAAGTCACCGAACTTGATCATATTATTGCGGTTATCATGATTATAACAACACCTTTTTAACACCACACACACACACTTGGTTTATGCGGAAACTCAGGACGTAGTTTAAGCAGCACCACCCAACTGTCCTTGACCGTGGACACGGCTATTCGAATAGTTTACACTCTGCAGAGGTAGTACGCTGGACCCACAAGAAACGGAATACTTCCGTGTCATCCACGACTCGTGGTATATCACATATACCCGAGGTAAGTATCCGATCATCATCTTTCCCCTGACGATACTAGACAAAGAGATCCACTCGATTGGTACCCAACCCACATAATCTCTTAGAGTCCTCATAATTCGCATATTATTGCAAGGATTACGTTATAGTATATCCACCAACTTCAACATCATGTCAATCTAATCTCCACGGCCAGTTCACATTGGCTCGAAAACCAATTCAACAACTCCAAGAGTACGCACTGATTATCCACCGAGAAACATGGTATCATGATTAAGTTCATCGGACTAAATCCAATTTACTCCAAACCATATGGCCTCGTATACCATCAATAGTCTATTGGGACTACCTATTTAATCCCAACTCAAGTCCATAAAAACTCTTGCTCAATACTCCAAATCTTTATGGTAAAATCATCGAACCATGTCAGCTACTTTACAAAGTCAGTTGTACCACCAAGAATTAATTGCTCGCGATCAAATCGTCCTACTAAATCCAATCTTACACCAGGAATATGTAGGTTATGCTACTATATGAACTTGTTCCACCAGATTCACCTACTTTATAAGGGTATTGCGGTACACCAAGATAGTCTGGCTATATCCTCAAGACACATATCATCATTACAACAATCTTTAGTCTAATACTCTTATATCAGAGAATGGTCTTTCCTATGGCATCAGGGTTATGGTGCTAGCTTTAAGAATGAAGAATACTTGTTCACTGTGATCACTAGTTCCATCAAGAACCCGGTGCTAAGCGTGGTTTATCGGGGATCTACACGTGTTCTAGCGAGTTTGTGTACTAGACACGCGACCAAAAAATTAGAGCCGGAAAGGCTTGTGGAAGTTAGTCTGGTCTAGTGTGGTTTTCCAATCTTGAGGGAAAAGCATAACTACTACGGGTTGCGTGGTTAATCATGGCATAATCAGTGCCTTCAGTGTCAGTTGTCCGTCGAAGTGGATCCTTGGCACATCTTGTCTTGCTGGTCTTCAGTTGTCGAGAGGGGTGAGAGAGAGAGAGAGAGAGTAGCACAGAGGGGAGTGTCTAAGGGGTTTTAGTGCAATCAAACAAGCGTTGGAAAGTCAACTCAAACAAGTGCCAAAAATCATTTCGAACATCAAAATAAGACAGGTTATATAACTGCATGCTTGTTGCGTAGGCAAAAGTACGACTTATACCAAAGCACAAACAACCAACACTAAACATGGTCCATCCGAACCATTTCACGGACTCGACTTCGCATAGGGGATTTACGACTCATCCTACCCTAGGGTTCTTGGACTCGGCAGTCGTGCTTGCTTCATGCCTTGGAGAGGAGTCTGCTAAGTTTTCTGGACCTTCTCATGGTGTTGCCACGTCTCTTGGTGTTGCTCGTCGAACTTCTTGGGTTGAGTTAAAGGGATCCTTGATGACTTCTCATCTAGGGAGTTGCTAACGAAGGTAGTTCTTCATTGCTTTCATTGACAGGGTCTTCTATTGTCTTCATGATCTTGTCATTTTCTTCTTGTCTTCTGAGGCTTCGAGAGTCTCAAGTAGACGACCTTTATGCAATGACGTCAGCAAGGCACGTTAGAGTTCCGACTTGTCAGTCACACTGATCGCGATATGGACACCTAGACCGGGGGATGAAGAGAACCGTTTTCCTGCGCACTAAGGTGAGGCGAACCAAATGGCGAGGTTCTCATCCACCGGTGGTAGTCGACACAACCTTAATGTTGATAGGGTCACTCTATTAGCGATGTAGATCATGGCCCTGCACATATTATGTCCTGATCATTGTAGGTGAAAGTGGCATCACTCTGGAACAGTGCCGAGGTGTTGTCATCTTTTAAGCCTCGATGTCCTTGTTCCTCTTGGAGGTACTTCTGTTAGTGTCCTCTGGTCGTAGAGTTGTCTTCTTTGTCCTTCAGCACAGGGGTGATTCTTTGGAAGGGTTGCTTCCTCCCAAATTGCCCACGAGGATTTCAAGTAATCCCGTGGTCAGAGGGCATAAGGGTGCTAGCGACCATTTGCAAGTTTTTGAAAAAGTAGGCGAGGGGTGTCATAGAATAAGGGTGGAAGGCTAAAGTATAACCTTCATTTCCTTTGAATATTTAGGAGAGGCAAGAAAATATATAGGTTTTGCAAGTACTTTTGAAACGTCTGGAGAGCAGTTTTATCCTAACTAATGTCCGTGCTAACTAAGGCTTCCTACAGTCAGGATGGCTCTGATACCAGCTCTGTGGGGACCCTGACTTACGAGTCGAGATCGCCGAATGAACGTGCTCAGTGATCCCAGAGATCAATGCTCACCGAGCACACACATACTGAATATTAAGAGTCTTACATCCATACATACCGATTGATACAATAAATGACCTTATCGGTCAAGTCTTACATTTATAGGGCCTTGAGGGCCAACACACCAAACTGGACCAATAGCGGAATTATTGGTCGAGAGAGTGAACCCATGCCATCAGCCTTAACCTACAGGCATTCTGACTAGGAAGCGTCCTAGCTCGCAAGAACGTCACCGAGTTACTCTTCACCATATCATGTTCTTTCATAACTGGTCAATGAAATAACCAGTGGCAAGCCAATGGGTACTTTTGATTGTACTCGCAAACATCCCATGATATGAACAATGCAAGTGAAGGATAAGAATAACATGCTTCTTTGGTGGATATCTCTTGGTGGTAAATAAACATGATCACATGTATGCATCATAAGTTAAGAACTACTTTTGAGAACAGGTTATGGATATCAATATATCTGCCACGGGCTGAACCATCCAGGTTCACCCTATATGCCAAGTCACCAAACTTGGTCATGTCATTACTTTCATAATAACTCCTTTTCATCACAACTCACACACACACTTGGTTTATGCGGAAACAGCTAGACGTAGTTTAAGCAGCAGCACCCAACTGTCCTTGACCATGGACATGGCTATTCGAATAGTTTTACACTCTGCAGAAGTAGTACGCTGGACCCACGAGATCCGGGAAACTTCTGTGTAATCCATGACTCGCGGTATATAACATACTCGAGGTAAGTACCCGATCAATGCCTTTCCCCGGACGATACTAGACAAAGTGGTCCACTCGATTGGTACCCAGCCCTCATGTTGTACATCTTACAATCACCAACTCTGGACAGTATCAACCATGCGGGGACCTATGGTGTGCCTGGAACTCATAAAAATGGCATAGTCGTCCTACCTGGCACGACCCCATCACGAGAGTAACCGCACATCACTCCCGCCACTAGTAATGTGGCTCTTTTCTAGCACCGACCAAAGTAATCAACATAGCCCCGTCCCATAAGGGGTAACGTGGTCATACTGGTAAGGTTGGGACGGTCGACACATCATAAATCTAATCCCATTCCGAATCCATAGTCACTCCAAATACTCGGTGCACCACTTCACCAAAAGTGGCCACCTAACTCATCATCACCCTCGGGCATTAGTGGCACCCGACAGGGTTTTCATAAACTCTATGTTTTGTACCAACAACATGCTCATGCTATTTACTCTAGCATTACTTGTCAACATGATAATAGCGTGATCCTCAAAAGGGTAGGATCAAGCTCAATGCATGTGCTGCGGAGGAGCCATCGGTAACATCACATCAAATGATTTACCGGCACTTATGATCATATGCAACGGAAATGCTTGCTATCTTAACATCCAATTATAACATATGATCAGCCATGGTCAAAGGGCTGCTTGCCTTGCTCACATAAGTTCTCCAGGTCTTCGAGGTCTTCCGCTCCAACTCTGAGTACTCTGTCTACCACTCAACTATCGTGGGAAACAACCACAGTAAGCCACACAACAGGCAGAAATAAAAGTGCTACATAAATAGAAGTTATATTTTTCTTGGACCTCTCTGGTCATAAGAAAAATACCTGAAGCTTGCCATCGAAGGTTTGGATCATTAGGGATTTCCGAATGGATGAGAAGAGAAATAGGGGATCCTTAATGAAGCCCATAGAAAATATTATGATAAAAATTAGTGGAGGCACTCATTTAATGAAGAATAATTGTAGAAATGTTTAGGAAGTTGTTTCACTGGAATTGAAGTTGGGATGAATATTCTAGGAATTTTCTAATATGGAATAAATAGCAATAGGAAGCTATTTATTTAATACAACAGGAATAAGTCAGATAAACATGTTGACCAAGGCTTCAAAAATGGGGCATGATATAACAACTCTTTGGAAATTGGAATCACTCCAATTCGAGTTGATTTGAACCCTATAGGATTTTCATAAGACGGGGTTTAAATTATCCATATTGGGATCTAAATAAAACCACCACAAAAAGGTTGCTTGGAAAAATGTGCAAAGCACATATTTAGATAGCCCTTGATTTTAGGAACCTGCAGGAATTTGAATCAAGCAAATTGGAGTTAAAATGAATTTGCTACTCATTTATGAAGTTTTCTAATAAATATAAAAAAAGGAGGGCCTCCGGAGTTGGGTTATCCTGCGCACTCGGCGCTGGATAGAGATGGACCTTCCTAGAGGCTCGGTGTGGCTAGTGGATTAGCCACGCCGAAGGCGTATTCTGCTCGATACGCTTCCCTGGCGCGGAAACAACTTCGGGCCAGGCCGTCTCCACTTACCAGCCAACCCAGCTCGTGTGCACCGACCCATGGGGCCCACGGACTAGGCTTGTCTTCCTCCTCCCGCTCGATCAGAGAGGGAGCAGGGGAGACAGGGCCAGCCGGCACAAGTGCCAAAGTTGCCGAACTGGAGAGGAGCCTGACGAGGAGGTTTCGGCCATGGGGAAGAACAGGGGCATGGGAGGAGAAATGGGGGCGTCCAGAGGTTCCAAGAGAAATGGAAAACGAGAGAGGGATAGTGAGGGCTCAGGGGAGAGGTATAGCCGAAGGGCTACGAGGGAGAGCTCGAATCCGCCTCTAGTGCTCACTGGCACAACCGGCACACGCGGCCTGAGCGGCTTGGAGTCTACCTGGCGTCGTGGATGGGGTCAAGGATGTTCTGCGGTGCTCTGGGACACGCTCCCCTCACTGGAAACAAGCTGCAGCTAGGGCCCAAGGTGCAGAGCACCATTTCAGCATGCCAGGGAGGTGGTCACCACCCCACTTGGTGTCCTGGGCCACACCTTGGCAGGCCAAGGTGGCAAACATGCAAGGTATGTTTGCCACAATGCACTGGTGAAGTTTGGACCAAGTTGGAGCTGTCAAGGTGGGGTTTTGACTGCTGTTAAGTTTGCAACAACAAACTTAGGGCTACTAATGAGGGCACTCACACGAGAGATAATGGGAAAAAGACATGTCTAGCAGCCTTAGGCTTGGAAGGACTACACTTCTACAAAGTTTCAGCTCAAGTAAGGGAGGGTAGCTAGTACTTGCTGTACAAATCTACTTTTCAGCCAGAAATCAACTTGAGGATGTGATGCTCATATTCTCCCCATGAGCATGCCATTTCTTGGCTTGAAACAAGGTCTTGGGTTGCTAGGAACCCTCTGGCAAGAGGTGGGGGCTTTGGTTTAAACATAAGTCGGGCAAGAGGGGTAAAATAGTGATTCCAAGGGTAAAAATGAGGAATAGTTACATGGAATCTCTCTCCAATAATTGACGAGTAGTCATGGAAATGTTACTAGAGGTAAAATGTAACTATATGAAGCTGTGGTAGAAAGTTGAGCTCAAGGGTTAAAGTGGAAAGGGCCTAAGTAGCCCATAAAGTGAATGCACACAAGGTGTTTGATGAGTGGCAGAGCTACCAGATAGACTTCAATGGATTTGAAACTTAACAGGATCAAATAATAGATGAAGATAAGCTTGGACATAAAATTTGGGATTTGGAGGGGAAGGTTTTGAATGTAGACTTGGAAAACCCATGAAATGGGCAGAATTAGCTTTCTGCTTACAAAACTATTCAAGTAAATTCCCACAAATCCAATATTTGGTGTGGGGGCATTATTTGAGCATTAAGGCATGCACAAAAAGTTTGGTGTCAATTGGAGAAACTTTATAATGTGAAGTTTCCCAAAGTCAGAAATAAACAGAGAGGATTTTGAGGGGCTTGGGTCAAGTTCTTCTACTCTCCTTGATGCAACACTTGGTGTGGATGCATTATTGGAGTATCAGAACATGTCTACCAAATTTTAGCAGATTTGGAGATAATTGACAATGTAGAGTTTCTCAAATTTGGATCTGGAGAGATAGGGTTTTAGAATAATTAGGGGAGTCAAATCAACTTGGATTGATATGAAAATTTGAAAGATCATCAAACATATCATAGGTGACATTCTGAAATTTTAGTGGAATTTATTGAGAATATTTCTTATAGAAATATTCCAAAAGATTGAAATAGGCAGGAAGGGTTTTGAAGGGATTAGCCAAATATTTTGAACATGGCCATATGTTGAAACTCATATATATGGAAATAATATGTCCACTGAGTTTTCCTAAATTTTCTTAAATATTTTGAAAGAAATAAAAATAACTTTCCTTCATAAGAGACCATTTCTGGCCTCACAAGAAGGCATTTAAATAAATTAGTAAAATAACTTTTAAAATAATAATATGGTGGTTTTGGGAAGTCATTTTGATAATGGGTTTCAAATAAAAAAATTGGTGTAAAATAAATTCCCTAATTTGAGGACTTGTAGTACAAACCTCGTCTCACGGGTTTTGAAGGCTTAATTCAAAGAAATGCATTTTGGTGAAAATAATATTTGGTAGAAATAGTTTTTGGTCCTAAACACATGGCATGGTCATTAGGCAGGAGTTTTGAGTTAAAGAAGTGAGTCTCGAGAGTAACAGGAATTATGGAAAAATCAACACAAGCATACGAGCAAGCAAGCAAACAATAGTCACTTCAAGCATCACAATCATTCACAAAAAAAATTAATTGCTCCTAATTTTTGAAATAAGTTAATTAGTCAGGAAAGCTAAACACACGGTGTTACACGGCTCCGCGGATCTCAGTTCGCCGCAGCATCCTCCTGGAGCGGGGGGAGGGACTGGTTGCTCTCCCCGCGTGCGAGAGCACATAGCACCTCCATAGGTGCTATGCGAGCACGGGTGGAAGGAGCGGAAGCCCCGAGCTGTGCATCTCCGGGCCAACATACCTCCTTCAAACGCCCGCGCTGCTGTCGAGGGCGTGACAGGGGGCTTCAGCCAGGCCTCCGACGATTACTCCGGCCATCGCACATCTTTGGAGTGTTGTATTGTCGTCGAGGACACGTCCGAGACCCCGAACCGTCCCTTTACGCGCCCTCCGGCTCGCATTTCTACTTGTAGCGTTGGACGCCGGAAATGTGCGCTCGGGGGCTCCGCCAGCAAACCTCTTGCAAAAGAGATGAGAAAATGGTGCACCCTGACGCGCCTCTTTCCTTCGGTGTCGCCAAAGGCCACCGGCGAGAAACTCGTTGGCAAGGAGGCCACTGGGGGCAACGTCAGTTTGCCGAGGGTGCAAGATATTCCTCCCCGGCAGCACCTCCAGACGCTGCGGCTAAGAATGATGCGACGTGCGAGATAAGTACACAAGCAAACCTCTTGCCAGACTCTTGGTAGACTAGTTGTATCCTTTTGAAGCATCGACTTTTGTATGAAAATCTCGCGTGCGGATGGACCTTGCTAGGATGAGTGCACCCCGACTTTGTTTCGAGCCTGTTCAACAACTTGAGCAGCCACAGAGCACCCTCACCTCGTTTAGAACCCATTCAACGTTTCGGACGGCTACGTAGCATCGTATTTCGCCTCGAGCCGCGCTCGACGATTTACATGGTTGCACTGAGTGCGACAAGGAGTCTTGCCGGTGACGACCTCCTCTGTTAAGTTTTCTGAGGATCCGCTCCTCTAAGTACTTGCGACAGGATAAGTCAAGCCAGCAAGCATCCAGAAAGTGCAAGAGAATAATCATACAAGATGAGAGTTGAATAAAGGATGCATCTATTCATTCATTTGTCTAGATACATTTGATTCCACTTACAAAGCGTTGTTATCCTAACCTAAAGACTCTGTCTTTTGGCAGGGATGACCTATGCTAAGGGTGTGAAGCCTAAGAAGGTAAAAATGTAGCAAGGCCCTCTGCAGAACCTAGGCTGGTTCCTCCTGAACCATCATTGCACACAGGAGAACGGGGCCAGGAGAGAAGACGGAGCCGAACTTCGAAAGCTGCCGAGAACACGAGGCAGCGTTGGCCCTTCCGACGCGCGGGTCTCGGCTCAAGACGGGGTGAGCCGCGGGCTCACGGTGATGGTGCGACCGACGTTCAGGTCCTCATACGCAGGTTTAACCCGCCGAGGATCTGACCCGTCCCCGATGTCGCTACCACCCGACCCTTCCTCGTCACGCCCAGACGAGGAAGGGTTGTCGGTCCCGGTCGAGCTCTCTTCACAGCAGCCGGGACGCGCACCTGAGCTCCCATATAGCTTGACGGAGAGTAGGTTGTCCGCCGTCATCTTGAAGCGGAGAACGTGCCCATCCCAGAGATTGTGCGCACGAGCGAAGCTCTTCCACCCACGGCCAAGGAACAGGAGTTGGAGCCCTGGATGCTCTACGGCCACCGGTACGGCACCGTTGCCACAGCCGTGTACCCATAGCCATAGCGTCAGGGGTTTTTCTTCCTCCATCGCCTTGGCAAAGGCGCGGGGGAGTTGCAGCCGGGACCTGATACGTCCTCGCAACTAGACAAGGAACTCCAACGGGGTCCTTTCGACATGAGTTCCTATCGGGACAAGGCCAGGGGAAGGCAGAGATGCTGGAGTAGCGCTCCGCCTGCTTCAACCACGTCCTCGACATCCTCGGCCCCTCAAGCCTCTCCCGCCACGGTCGACGGGGTTGCCGTTGGCTGCGGCCCCAGAAGCTATGGCATGATCCGAGCGGGATCCCCTTGCTGCCCTGGCGGCCAATGGAGGTCGGCCCCGTCCCCTAACCATAGCTAGGGACCGGTGCCACCGGCTAAGTTGAAAAGAAGCAAGAGAGACAAGGTGACACGCACAGAAGGCTTCGAGAGTGAGATGGATGGGCAAAACCTCCGAGCAAACACCCCAATTTATAGGGCAAAGCTCGGAGGCCACCCTCCTCGCTCCAGAAGCTGCCGCCGCTCTCGCCCAATCGCTTTCAAGTCATGAGTGGAACATGGAACTGCCCCGATGCACCATTGCATGCAGGGGCGGGCCCATCCATGCCCGCGGCTTTTGAGGCCACGCTCGCCACTTGCCCGACCGCCGATGCACCTGCTCTACGCGTGGGAGAAGCATTTCCAGGGAATAAAGGGGCCATCACGCGCACGCTGGGCACCCTCCCACTTCTTGCGTTCAATGCGCAGCATGTGGAAAGAAAGCCTGCAATGGCTCGATTCCGATACGCCCGACGCGTGCGAGTCCGCGCACCGCTTTGGGCCTGGACTGACAATGCCTTGCATGCGTGTGTGGCCTAGGCCCGGGGCCTCCTGTTGGTGCACTAAAGACTGGGGTATCAAGTGCCCTGGACTACTGTGAGGACACCGGCAGCCCCCTCCACAACGGCAAGGTGCGTCGCTGGAGCATAGGGAAGAAGCAAGGCTCAGAAGCCCACCAAGTACAGACTACAAGTGCCCGACCGGGAAGATACACACTACCAAGGCGAGACCCTCCCGCCAAGGAAGAAGGACCTCCGCAGGCCATCACCTCCCTGCCGAGAGGAACAAGAAGAGCCCCCGGCAAAGTAACCCTGCCGGGGAGGAAAAGAAGGCCCGAAGAGAGGCGCGGGCCCAGGGCGCCTTCGCGTCCTGTGATTGCCTCCACCGACGAACACACCACCACAAATGCATGGACTACGCGTCCGCCTACATGCCAGCGCAACACCCCGACGTTGCCACGTGTGGGTACATGTCCAACTCCTCCTGACAAGGACAGGCAGGCTGTCAAAGCATTTAATGCACCAAAGTAACATTGTAGCGGGCGGTCGCTGATACGTCTCCAACGTATCTATATTTTTTTCTGGTTTCATGCTATTTTCTTGTCAACTTTGGAAGCTTTGTATGCACCTTTATATCTTTTTTGGGACTAACCTATTAACTCAGTGCCAAGTGCCAGTTCTTGTTTTTTCCCTTTTTTTGACCTTTTTCATAGGAGAATATCAAACAGAGTCCAAACTGAATAAAACCTCCGAAAAGATTTTTTTTCCGGAACAGAAGATACGCAGGGAGCTTGAGAACCAAGGAAAAGGGCACCAGGGGAGGCCACAAGCCCCCTAGCCGCGGCCTGGGGGGCGCGCCTAGCAGGCTTGTGGGCCCCCCATGCCTCCTTTACCCTACTTCTTCCGCCTATAAATCCAAAAATCTGAAACCACGAGAGAGAGCCACGAAAATAATTTTCCGCCACCGCAAGCTTCTGTCTCCGCAAGATCCCATCTCGGGACCGTTCTGGCGCCCTGCCGGAGGGGGGATTCGGACACGGAGGGCTTCTTCATCAACACCATTGCCTCTCCGATGATGCGTGAGTAGTTCACCACAGACCTTCGGGTCCATAGCTAGTAGCTAGATGGCTTCTTCTCTCTCTTTGATCTTCAATACAAAGTTCTCCATGATCTTCATGGAGATCTATCTGATGTAATCTTCTTTTGCAGTGTGTTTGTCGAGATCCGATGAATTGTGGATTTATGATCAGATTATCTATGAATCTTATTTGAGTTTCTTCTGATCTCTTATATGCATGATTTAATATCCTTGTAATTCTCTTTGATTTGTGGGTTTCGTTTGGCCAACTTGATCTATAATTCTTGCAATGGGATAAGTGCTTGGTTTTGGGTTCATACCGTGCGGTGACCTCACCCAGTGACAGAAGGGGTAGCGAGGCACGCATTGTGTTGTTGCCATCAAGGGTAAAAAGATGGGGTTTATATCTATTGCATGAATTTATCCCTCTGCATCATGTCATCTTGCTTATGGCGTTACTCTTCTCGTTATGAACTCAATACACTAGATGCATGCTGGATAACGGTCGATGTGTGGAGTAATAGTAGTAGATGCAAAAAGTATCGGTCTACTTGTCTCGGACGTGATGCCTATATGTATGATCATTGTCTTAGATATCGTCATGACTTTGCGCGGTTCTATCAATTGCTCGACACTAATTCGTTCACCCATCGTAATATTTGTTATCATGAGAGAAGCCTCTAGTGAACACTATGGACCCGGGTCTACTTCACATCATATTTTCAGCTCTACACTTTTACTTTGTTGCACTTTCCACCTTCAGATCTCACCTTGCAATCAATCGTGAAGGGATTGACAACCCCTTTGTAGCGTTGGGTGCAGGTTTGCTATTTTTGCGCAGGTACTTTGGAGACTTGGCTTGATACTCGTACTGTATTGATACCTTGGTTCTCAAACTGAGGGAAATACTTACTGCTACTGTGCTGCATCACCCTTTCCTCTTCAAGGGAAAAACCAACGCAAGCTCAAGAGGTAGCAAGAACAATTTCTGGCACCGTTGCCGGGGAGGAGGATCAAGCCAAGAATAGTCTCCCGTCAACGTGCCAATTTCTGGCGCCGTTGTCGGGGAGCATCAAGTCAAGAATAGTCTTCCTCCAACGTGTCAATTTCTGTCACCGGGGATTGTTCTAAGTGAAGCTTATCCAAGTAACTGTCGCAAACTCATCTCTTGCATTTACTATTTTTTGCCTCTCGTTTTCCTCTCCCCTACTTCTGAAAAACAAAAATTTACAAATATATTTGCCTTTTTCGTTTGCTCTTTTCTTTCGCTTGCTTTCTGTTCGCTTGGGTGCTTGTCTTGCTTCCTGAAGTCACCATGACTGAAAACACCAAACTTTCTGACTTGTCGAATACTAATAATAATGATTTTATTAGTACTCTGATTGCTCCCGCCACTAGTGCAGAATCATATGAAATCAATGCTGCTTTGCTAAATCTTGTTATGAAAGAGCAATTTTCCGGCCTTTCTAGTGAAGATGTCGCATCCCATCTTAATACCTTCATTGAGTTATGCGATATGCAAAAGAAGAAAGATGTGGATAATGATGTGATTAAATTGAAGCTATTTCCTTTCTCATTGCAAGATCGCGCAAAAACTTGGTTTTCACCTTTGCCCAAAAATAGTATTGATTCTTGGAACAAGTGCAAAGATGCTTATATATCCAAGTATTTTCCACCAGCTAAGATTATTTCTCTTCATAATGATATCATGAATTTTAAGCAACTAGATCATGAACATGTTGCACAATCTTGGGAGAGAATGAAATTGATGATTAGAAATTGTCCCGCTCATGACTTGAGTCTTTGGATGATTATACAAATCTTCTATGCTGGCTTGAATTTTGCTTCTAGAAATATCCTTGATTCCGCCTCCGGTGGAACTTTCATGGAAATCACATTATGAGAAGCCACAAAACTCCTAGACAATATCATGACAAACTATTCTCAGTGGCACACTCAAAGGTCACCTACTAGTAAATAAGTGCACGCTATAGAAGAAATTAATTCTTTGAGTGCTAAGATGGATGAGTTAATGAAATTGTTTGCTAGTAAAGGTACTCCTTTAGATCCAAATTATATGCCCTTGTCTTCCTTGATTGAGAGTAGCAATGAGATCTTGGATGTTAATTTTGTTGGTAGGAATAATTTTGGCAACAACAATGCTTTTAGAGGTAACTATATTCCTAGGCCTTTTCCTAGTAATCCCTCTAATAACTTTGGCAATTCCTAAAACAATGCTCATGGAAATTACAATAAATTACCCTCTGATCTAGAGATTAATATTAAAGAGTTTATCAACTCGCAAAAGATTTTCAATGCGTCCATAGAAGAAAAACTGCTCAAAATTGATGACTTGGCTAGGACTGTTGATAGAATGTCTCTTGATATTGATGCTTTGAAATTGAGATGTGCTCCTCCCAAGATCAATATGGATAAAACTTGAAAAGCTATCCGTGTTTCCATGAATGAGAGTAAAGGAAGAACAGCCCAAATTCGTGCTAGACATGAATGGCTTAAAAAGGCGTGTTCTCGTGATGAGAATCACGAAGATCTTAAAGTGCTTGGTGTGACTCCCATTGAATCCTTGTTTTCTAATGTAAAACCTAATGATGACGGGGCTGGATATGAATCCACTTTGGTTGAAAAATGCCCCAATAATTCGGAGTCTATCTATCTTGATGCTAAAAGCATTGAAAGTGGAGTAGAGGATATCAAAACTGTGAGTAGTAATGAAACTACTACTTTGGATTTCAACGAATTCAATTATGATAGTTGCTCTTTGATTGAATGTATTTTTGTGATGCAATCCATGCTAAACTCTCCACCCGCTCATAGCCAGAACAAGGCCTTTACCGATCATATCGTCGATGCTATGATGAAATCTCTTGAAGAGAAACTTGAGTTGGAAGTTTCTATCCCTAGAAAACTTCATGATGAGTGGGAACCTACTATCAAAATCAAGATCAAAAACTATGGTTGCAATGCTTTGTGTGATTTGGGTGCTAGTGTTTCCGCTATTCCAAAGTCTTTATGTGATGTTCTAGGCTTCAATAAGATTGATGAGTGCTCTCTTAATTTGTATCTTGTGGATTCTACTGTTAAGAAAGCCATGGTAAGGATCAATGATGTTCTTATTATTGCAAATAGGAACTATGTACCCATGGATTTCATTGTGCTTGATATTGATTGCAATCCGACGTGTCCTATCATTCTTGGTAGACCTTCCTAAGGACTATTGGTGTTGTCATCGATATGAAGGAAGGAAATATTAGATTTAAATTTCCATTAAAGAAGGGCATGGAACATTTTCCTAGAAATAAAATAAGATTGCCTTATGAATCCATGATGAGGGCTACTTATGGTTTGAGCACCAAAGACGACGATACGTGATTCTATCGCCTTATGCCTAGCTAAGGGCGTTAAACAATAGCGCTCGTTGGGAGGCAACCCAATGAATTTATCTTTGCTTTTTTCTTTCTGTTTTGTTGTGTCCACACCATCATAATTCTGTTATGATTGTGTTTTTTGTGTTTCTATTTGTGTTTGAGCCAAGTAAAACCTTTATGACTAGTTTTGGTGATGGTTGTTTGATTGTGCTGAAAAAGACAGAAACTTTTCGCTCACGAAATTATTTTTAATTATTATCCAGAAAGAGCTTTTGTGTTTATTTTTTTGGCTGTTGGTTGATATGAAAATTTCCCAAATGTGTTGTAATTGTTCAGAATTGTTGAGATACCAGAAGTATACGAAGTATACATATTGCTACACACTGGTCGGTTTTTGACAGATTCTGTTTTTGTTGTGTTGGTTGCTTATTTTGATGAAACTATGGATAGTATCGGGGGGTACTAGCCATTGCAAAGTGAGAATGCAGTAATCTAACACCAATATAAATAGAAATCAAGTTTGCTACGGTACCTAAAGAGTTGGTAGTTTGTTTTCTTGTGCTAATGATATCACGAGTATCTCTTTAAGTTTTGTGTTGTGAAGTTTTCAAGTTTTGGGTGATGTTCTCATGGACAATGGGATAAAGAGTGGAATAAGCTCAAGCTTGGGGATGCCCAAGGCATCCCAAGCCAATTCAAGGACACCAAAAAGCCTAAGCTTTGGAATGCCCCGGGAAGGCATCCCCACTTTCGTCTTCAATCCATCGGTAACATTACTTGGAGCTATATTTTTATTCACCACATGATATGTGTTTTGCTTGGAGCGTCGTGTATTATAGGAGTCTTTTCTTTTTCTTGTGTCACAATCATCCTTGCTGAACACCTTTTTGAGAGAGACATGCACTCATCGCGAATTTGCAAGAATACTCATTGAGCTTCACTTATATCTTTTGAGTTAGGCAATTTAGCTCGCATGTGCTTCACTTATATCTTTTGAGCTAGATAACTTTGCTCTAGTGCTTCACTTAGATCTTTTTAGAGAACGGCAGTGTCATATTTTGAAGAAATAAGAACTCTCGATCTTCACTTATATCTTTTTGAGAGTGCTCTCTCTGAGTAACTTGGTAACTGGCTTGTGCTATGAAAGTAGTCCTAAAGATGATAGGCATCCAAAGAGGATATAAAACTTCCATATTCATGTGCGTTGATTAGTAAAGAGAAGTTTGATTCCTCTCAATTAGTTTTGAGACATGGATATGGTAATATTAGAGTTATGTTAGTAGGGTGTTATGAATCTAGAAATACTTGTGTTGAAGTTAGTGATTCCCATAGCATGCACGTATGGTGAACCGTTATGTTAGGAAGTTAGAGCATAATTGAATTATTGATTGTCATCCTTTGTGTTGCGGTCGGGATCGCGTGATGGTTAACACCTACCAACCCTTCCCCTAGGAGTATGCGTTTAGCACTTTGTTTCGATTACTAATAAAAACTTTCGCAATAAGTATATGAGTTCTTCATGACTAATGTGAGTCCATGGTATAGATGCACTTTCACCTTACACCATTGCTAACCTCTCTAGTGCCGCGCAACTTTTGCTGATGCACAAACCCACCATATACCTTCCTCAAAGCAGCCACCATACCTACCTATTATGGCATTTTCATAGCCATTCCGAGATATGTTGCCATGCAACTCCCATCATTCCGTCTCATGACTTGTGCCGTCACTTTCATATTTCCATTGCATGATCGTAAGAAAGCTAGCGAGATGTTTCAACGTCATACGCTAAGCTAGATCGTTGCACATCCCGGTATACTACCGGAGGAACTTCCTATAAAAGTCATCATTGTTCTAAGCATTAAGTTGTGAGTAATTAAAAGTGTGATGATCATCATTATTAGAGCATTGTCCCATGTGAGGAAATAAAAAAAGTCCAAAGATGCCCACAAAAAAAATGGAAAGAGGCCAAAGATCCCAAACAAAAAAAGAGAGAGAAAAAGAGAGAAGGGACAATTCTACTATCTTTTTCCACACTTTTGCTTCACAATAGCACCATGTTATTCATGATTGAGAGTCTCTTGTTTTGTCGCCACCATATACTAGTGGGAATCTTCATTATATAACTTGGCTTGTATATTCCAATGATGGGCTTCCTCAAAATTGCCCTAGGTCTTCGTGAGCAAGCAAGTTGGATGCACACCCACTAGTTCTCCTTTTGAGCTTTCACACACTTATAACTCTAAGTGCATCTGTTGCATGGTAATCCCTACTCATTCACATTTATATCTATTGATGGGCATCTCCATAGCCTTTTGATATGCCGAGTCGATGTGACCATCTCCTCCTTTTTGCCTCACAACCTCCACCACACTCTATTTCACCTATAGTGCTATATCCATGGCTCACGCTCATACATTGCGTGAGAGTTGAAAAAGGTTTGAGAAAGTAAGAGTGCGAAAACAATTACTTGGCCAATACCGGGGTTGTGCTTGATTTAAATTCGTTGTGTGGGGATGATGGAGCATAGCCAGACTATATGATTTTGTAGGGATAACTTTCTTTGGCCTTGTTATTTCGGAAGTTCATGATTACCTTGCTAGTTTGCTTGAAGTATTATAGTTTTCATGCCAACAGCAAACTATTGTTTTGAACCTTACGGATCTGAACATTCATGTCACATGAAAGAAGTTGCAAAGGAAATATGTTAGGTAGCATTCCACATCAAAAATTCAATCTTCATCACTTCCCAACTCGAGGACGAGCAGGAGTTAAGATTGGGGATGCTTGATACGTCTCCAACGTATCTATAAATTTTGATGGTTTCATGCTATTTTCTTATCAACTTTGGAAGCTTTGTATGCACTTCTATATCTTTCTTGGGACTAACCTATTAACTCGGTGCCAAGTGTGAGTTCCTGTTTTTCCTGTGTTTTTGACCTTTTTCAGAGGAGAATATTAAATAGAGTCCAAGCGGAATAAAACCTCCGAAAAGATTTTTTCCGGAACAGAAGATACGCAGGGAGCTTGAGAACCAAGGCAAAGGGCACCAGGGGAGGCCACAAGCCCCCTAGTCGCGGCCTGGGGGGCGCGCCTAGCAGGCTTGTGGGCCCCCCGTGGCTCCTTTTCCCTACTTCTTCCGCCTATAAATCCCCGAAAAATCTGAAACCACGAGAGAGAGCCACGGAAATACTTTTCCGCCGCCGCAAGCTTCTGTCTCCGCAAGATCCCATCTGGGGACCATTCTGGTGCTCTACCGGAGGGGGGATCCGGACACGGAGGGCTTCTTCATCAACACCAATGCCTCTCCGATGATGCGTGAGTAGTTCACCACAGACCTTCGGGTCCATAGCTAGTAGCTAGATGGCTTCTTCTCTCTCTTGGATCTTCAATACAAAGTTCTCCATGATCTTCATGGAGATCTATCCGATGTAATCTTCTTTTGCAGTGTGTTTGTCGAGATCCGATGAATTGTGGATTTATGATCAGATTATCTATGAATATTATTTGAGTTTCTTCTGATTTCTTATATGCATGATTTCATATCCTTGTAATTCTCTTCGAGTTGTGGATTTCGTTTGGCCAACTTGATCTATAATTCTTGCAACGGGAGAAGTGCTTGGTTTTGGGTTCATACCGTGCGGTGTCCACACCTAATGATAGAAGGGTTAGAGAGACACGCATCGTGTTGTTGCCATCAAGGGTAAAAAGATGGGGTTTATATCATATTGCATGAATTTATCCCTCTACATCATATCATCTTGCTTAAGGCGTTACTCTGTTTGTTATGAACTTAATACACTAGATGCATGTTGGATAGCGGTCGATGTGTGGCGTAATAGTAGTAGATGCAGAAAGTATCGGTCTACTTGTCTCGGACGTGATGCCTATATGTATGATCATTGACTTAGATATCGTGATGACTTTGCGCGGTTCTATCAATTGCTCGACAGTAATTCGTTCACCCACCGTAATATTTGTTATCATGAGAGAAGCCTCTAGTGAACACTATAGCCCCTGGGTCTACTTCACACATATTTTCAGCTCTACACTTTTACTTTGTTGCACTTTCCACCTTCATATCTCACTTTGCAATCAATCGTGAAGGGATTGACAACCCCTTTGTAGAATTGGGTGCTAGTTTGTTGTTTTTGCGTAGGTACTTTGGAGACTTGGCTTGATACTCCTACTGGATTGATACCTTGGTTCTCAAACTGAGGGAAATACTTACTGCTACTATGTTGTATCACCCTTTCCTCTTCAAGGGAAAAAACAACGCAAGCTCAAGAGGTAGCAGTCGCCGTTGTTCCACTCGTGAACCCACCGTTCACCCTCTGAGCCACTGTGATGACCCCCTTTGCCTATAAAAGGAGGCCTAAGGCTCAGTAGAAAAGACTTTTGCCTTTTTGACCAATCGAAAGGCCGTAAGAGGGACAGATCTATAGTAAAACCGAAACAAATAACTAAACACATGAAGGAGTAGGATATTACGCACAACGCGGCCCGAACCTAGGTAAAAATGATCTTGTCGGGCCCTGACTGTTGGTTCTGCTCTTGCCACGACCCCTCTCCCCACCAAACCATCAAAAGGGGACCGTTGAGGCCCCCATAGGTGTCGATACTTTCACGGACACATCGAGTAAGTTGTCGGCGCATTTTTCTGTAACTTCTAATTCCTTTGAACTGCTCTTATTCGCGGATATTTCATACAGCCGATACGTCGCCAAATTTTCGGATGGAGCGGTGATCCAAATTGATTCCGTCAAAGGTATGAGCTTCTGGCAAAGCATGGAGGCGGCTATCCCGGTTTCATCTCTTGGTTCAAAGAAACGGTAATTATCAATAATGGACCATTTTCTTGGTCTAACTTGCGGCTAATGCAACAATCATTTCGTATTAAACTTGTAGGCTAATTTAGAGTCTATGAACGCCGGACTGAGACAGGGCGCTAATGGTTTTGACTATAAAGTCTGTTCATTTGAGAAATACAACATCAACGGGGATCTCTTTCATACCTTTGGCAAAGAGCTATCTATGCCCGACGGGAAATCTACAAATTGTTGTGTCTCTGCTATCGGCGAAGGTGGTATCCAGTATTATGGAAGAGTTAAAGTAATTTATGAACTTCAATTCTATGGTGAAAACCCACCAAACGTCGTAGTCTTCAAATGTTATTGGTTCCAGCCAAAGGAGACTAGAAGGAGTCATGAACATATAGGACTAATCGAAATCAATCCAAACACCCATTTAGATGTTCCCGATGTCTATATTATGGCTCAACAGGCGACCCAAGTTTTCTATCTACCGTGGGCATGCCAAACTAAAGATCTGGAAGGTTGGTATGTTGTTTATGAAGTGCCGCCACATGTTAGACCACCTCCCCCAAATGCATAGGATTATGAACCTCATTAACCCAAACACATATGATGGAGAATTCTTCCAAGAAACATGTCTTTCCCAGAAACGTTTCAAGAACCGTCGTGCTTCACCCTAGAACATGGAAGTAGATAGCGACAATGAATCCGACTTCACCCCTGAGCCGGAACCAGCAGAGCTGGAACTAGAAGAGGTTACTGATGCGGATGACCTGTCAATGCTTGACCGATGACAGAAAGGCCTTCCACAACTTCATGCCATTGAACCCGATGATCACGTCATTCATGAAGACATGCATGATAGTGACGATGATGATTCATTTAATGATGATGATTATTAGTTTGTAAGATTCCCAACTTAAATTATATATGTACATATTATTATTCATGTCAGTTTTTCAAAAAAAGTATGTTGTACTAATTTATTTTAATATTTATCATGGCAGGCCAGTAACTATTGAAAGATGGTGGGAGCGGGTCCAGATTGCTCAATGCGTTCTTATTAGGCGGCCCACACAAGGGGTGGTACTTCCATTCCACCCTTATCTCTCGGTACAACCTTGGGAGAAAGTCTGACAACACCATCCACGAGTGCTTCTTCGTCGGTGGCATTGCCCACTAGGAGAGGTGCTGGTTGGGTAGGGAATAAGGGGAAAGGTACATGGAGAGGTGGTGGTCGCGGAAGATTTAGGCGGATTGTTGTGCCGTCCTCGCCATCACCACCAGCTCATTCACCCGAGCACAGGACTATTATGGTGGACCCGTTTGCGGAGGAGGCTACGGGGACTCCGGTCCAGGAGCCTCGGGTGGACGGACATTCGGCCCATGAGACTTGGGTCCAGGATCAGCCTCGGGTCGAGGTGCGTTCGGCCCACGAGACTCTGGTTCCTAAGGCTACGTCCCAGGAGACTCCTGCCACACAGGCTTCGGTCGACGTGGAGACGTCCGGATGGGGTGCATGGCTGGATCTGACCGAGGTGCCGGATTGTACCGAGGGTCCGAGTGGCTATTGTGTTGATGGCAGGGATGAGTCTACGGATAGTGAGGGCGGCGTGCAGGCGGATGGGGCCACCGTGTACAAGCATAGTAGTACACGTCTCTTGGTCATGCCGGCTACCCACGAGCAAAAGCCGGTGATTAATCCTAAAGGGGATAGGTAAGTACATTTACTCTTTTTTTAGCTTTTGCCTTAAAGTTTCTTCAAATATCTAACGCGTTGACGTTATCATGCTGCAGGGGATGGAAACACCTTGTTGGAGTTTGATACGTCTCCAACGTATCTATAATTTTTGATGGTTTCATGCTATTATCTTGTCAAACTTTGGATGTTTTGCATACCTTTTATATATTTTTTGGGACTAACCTATTAACTCAGTGCCAAGTGCCAGTTCCTGTTTTTTCCATGTTTTTTACCCCTTTCAGAGGAGATTTTGAAACAGAGTCCAAACGGAATAAAATCCCTGAAAAGAATTTTTCCGTAACAAAAGAAGATCAGGAGACTTGAGAGCCAAGGCAGGGGGCCCCAGAGGCCCCACAAGCCCCCACCCTAGGTCCAGGGGGGAGGCCACGGCCCACAGGCTTGTGGGCCCCCTCGACGTCCTTTGCCCTAGGTGTTGCGCCTATATATTCCCTAGAAATCCCCAAAAAATCAGGAGGTCATTGAAAGTACTTTTCCGCCGTCGCAAGCTTCTGTCTCCGCGAGATCCCATTTGGGGCACGTTCTGGTGCCCTGCCAGAGGGGGATTCGGACACGGAGGGCTTCTTCATCAACACCATGACCTCTCCGATGATGCGTGAGTAGTTCACCATAGACCTACGGGTCCATAGCTAGTAACTAGATGGCTTCTTCTCTCTCTTGGATCTTCAATACAAAGTTATCCATGATCTTCATGGAGATCTATCCGATGTAATCTTATTTTGCAGTGTGTTTGTCGAGATCCGATGAATTGTGGATTTATGATCAGATTATCTATGAATCTTATTTGAGTTTCTTCTGCTCTCTCTTATGCATGATTTCATATCCTTGTAATTCTCTTCGAGTTGTGGGTTTTGTTTGGCCAACTAGATCTATGATTCTTGCAATGGGATAAGTGCTTGGTTTTGGGTTCATACCGTGCGGTGACCTCACCCAGTGACAGAAGGGGTAGCGAGGCACGTATCGTGTTGTTGCCATCAAGGGTAAAAAGATGGGGTTTTCATCATTGGTTTGAGATTATCCCTCTACATCATGTCATCTTGCTTAAGGCGTTACTCTGTTCGTCATGAACTCTATACAGTAGATGCATGCTAGATAGCGGTTGATGTGTGGAGTAATAGTAGTAGATGCAAAAAGTATCGGTCTACTTCTCTCGGACGTGATGCATATATGTATGATCATTGCCTTAGATATCGTCATGACTTTGCACGGTTCTATCAATTGCTCGACAGTAATTTGTTTACCCACCGTGATATTTTCTATTTTGAGAGAAGCCTCTAGTGAACACTATGGCCTCCGGGTCTACTCCACACCATATTTGCTTCCTTACACTTTTTACTTCGTTGCACTTTCCGCCTTCAGATCTCACTTTACAAACAATCTTGAAGGGATTGACAACCCCTTTGAAGCGTTGGGTGCAAGGTCGTTTGTGTTTGCGGAGGTACTCTGGACTTGACAAGACCCTCCTACTGGATCGATACCTTTGTTCTCAAACAGAGGGAAATACTTACTGCTCCTGTGCTGCATCACCCTTTCCTCTTCAAGGGAAAAACCACTGTCGGGGAACGACTTTTGTTGACGTAGCAGAGTCCGCAAGCCGTACACCGTCCTTGGTGTGCTTTGCCCGACAAATTTCATGGGGTTTGTCACGTTACCTCGTGAGGGTCACGTTCCTACACTAGGATTTACCTGGGAGCACTACCAGGCTGCGCAGGCCCCACCGGAGGAGATTATAGATGGTGTTTGTGCCACACGAGGGCCGAGATGGTGATCAACAGCTTTTGGGTAAATTATCCTTCTACACAATCTAAAATTAACAATACGATGGCAACAACAAGATGCATGCCTTGATGGCAACAACACGATGCGTGCCTTGCTATCCCTTCTGTCACTGGGTGAGGACACCGCACGGTATGAACCCAAAACCAAGCACTTCTCCCATTGCAAGAATTATAGATCAAGTTGGCCAAACGAAACCCACAACTCGAAGAGAATTACAAGGATACGAAATCATGCATACAAGAGATTAGAGGAGACTCAAATAATATTCATAGATAGTCTGATCATCAATCCACAATTCATCGGATTTCGACAAACACACTGCAAAAGAAGATTACATCGGATAGATCTCCATGAAGATCATGCAGAACTTTGTATTGAAGATCCAAGAGAGAGAAGAAGCCATCTAGCTACTAGCTATGGACCCGAAGGTCTGTGGTGAACTACTCACGCATCATCGGAGAGGCAATGGTGTTGATGAAGAAGCCCTCCGTGTCCGAATCCCCCTCTGGCAGGGCACCAGAACGGTCCCCAGATGGGATCTTGCGGAGACAAAAGCTTGCGGCGGCGGAAAAGTATTTTCGTGGCTCTCTCTGGTGGTTCTGGATTTTTAGGGAATTAGAGGCGAAAGAAGTAGGGCAAAGGAGCCACGTGGGTCCCACAAGCCTGGTAGGCCCCCCCCCCCAGGCCGCGGCTAGAGGGCTTGTGACCTCCTCCGGAGTCCTTTGCCTTGGTTCTCAAGTTCCCTGTGTATCTTCTGTTATGGAAAAAATCATTCCGCAGGTTTTATTCTGTTTGGACTCCGTTTAATATTCCTCTCTGAAAAAGGTGGAAAACATGGAAAAACAGAAAGTGGCACTTGGCACTGAGTTAATAGGTTAGTCCCAAAAAAGATATAAAATAGCATAATCATGCATACAAAACATCCAAAGTTGACAAGATTATAGCATGGAACCATAAAAAATAATAGATACGTTGGAGACGTATCAAGCATCCCCAAGCTTAACTCCTGCTCGTCCTCGAGTAGGGAAGTGATAAAGACCAAATTTTTGATGTGGAATGCTACCTAACATATTTGTCCTTTGTAACTTCTTTCATGTGGCATGAATGTTCAGATCCGTAAGATTCAAAACAATAGTTTACTATTGACATGAAAACAATAGTACTTCAAGCATGCTAGCAAAGTGATCATGAACTTTTGAAATAACAAGGCCAAAGAAAGTTATCCCTACAAAATCATATAGTCTGGCTATGCTCCATCATCCCCACACAACGAATTTAAATCATGCACAACCCCGGTATTGGCCAAGTAATTGTTTTCACACTCTTACTTTCTCAAACTTTTTCAACTCTCACGCAATACATGAGCTTGAGCCATGGATATGGCACTATAGGTGGAATAGAGTGTGGTGGAGGTTGTGAGTCAAAAAAAAGAGGAGATGGTCACATTGACTCGGCATATCAACGGGCTATTGAGATGCCCATCAATAGATATCAATGTGAATGAGTAGGGATTACCACGCAATGGATGCACTAGAGATATAAGTGTGTGAAAGCTCAAGAGGAAAACTAGTGGGTGTGCACCCCACTTGCTTTCTCACGAAGACCTAGGGCAATTTTGAGGAAGCCATCATTGGAATATACAAGCCAAGTTATATAATGAAAATTCCCACTAGTATATGGAGGTGACAAAACGACAGACTCTCTATCATGAAGAACATGGTGCTATTTTGAAGCACAAGTGTGGAAAAACATAGTAGCATTGTCCCTTCTCTCTTTTTCTCTCATTTTTTTGTTTGGGCTCTTCGGCCTCTTTTTTTCATTTTTTGTTTTGGTGGGCATCTTTGGCCTCCTCCTTTTTTTCCTCACATGGGACAATGCTCTAATGATGATCATCACACTTTTATTTACTTACAACTCAATACTTAGAACAATGATGACTCTATATGAAATGCCTCTGGCAGTGTATCGGGATGTGCAAAGATCTAGCTTAGCGTATGATGTTGAAACATCTCGCTACCTATCTTACGATCATGCAATGGCAATATGAAAGTGACGACACATGTCATGAGACGGAATAGTGGGAGTTGCATGGCAATATATCTCGGAATGGCTATGAAAATGCCATAATAGGTAGGTATGGTGGCTGTTTTGAGGAAGGTATATGGTGGGTTTGTGCACCGGCGAAAGTTGCGCGGCACTATAGAGGCTATCAATGGTGGAAGGTGAAAGTGCATCTATACATGGACTCACATTAGTCATGAAGAACTCATATACTTATTGTGAAAGTTTTATTAGTAATCGAAACAAAGTGTTAAATGCATACTCCTAGAGGAAGGGTTGGTAGGTGCTAACCATCACGTGATCTCGACCGCCACACAAAGGATGACAATCGATAAATCAATTATGCTCCGACTTCCTAACATAGTGGTTCACCATACGTGCATGCTACGGGAATCACTAACTTCAACACAAGTATTTCTAGATTCACAACACCCTACTAACATAACTCTAATATTACCATATCCATATCTCAAAACTAATTGAGAGGAATCAAACTTCTCTTTACTAATCAATGCACTTGAATATGGAAGGTTTAATTATATCCTCTTTGGATGCCTAACATCTTTAGGACTCTTTCATAGCACACGCCAATTACCAAGTTACTTAGAGAGAGCACTCTCAAAAAGATATAAGTGAAGATCGAGAGTTCTTATTTCTTCAAAATATGACACCGCCGTGCTCTAAAAAGATCTAAGTGAAGCACTAGAGCAAACTTATCTAGCTCAAAAGATATAAGTGAAGCACATGCGAGCTAAATTGCCTAACTCAAAAGATATCTTGAGAGGGACATGCACTCATCGGGAATTTGCTAGAATGCTCATTGAGCTTCACTTATCAAGGATGATTGTGACATAACAAAAATAAAAGACTCCTATAATACACGACGCTCCAAGCAAAACACATATCATGTGGTGAATAAAAATATAGCTCCAAGTAACGTTACCGATGGATTGAAGACGAAAGAGGGGATGCCTT
Organism: Hordeum vulgare subsp. vulgare; assembly: GCF_904849725.1. Classification (NCBI taxonomy): domain Eukaryota; kingdom Viridiplantae; phylum Streptophyta; class Magnoliopsida; order Poales; family Poaceae; genus Hordeum; species Hordeum vulgare. The sequence continues at coordinate 399,988,282 of NC_058524.1, read as the reverse complement.
CCCGGGCATCCCCAAGCTTAGGGTTTTTGGCGTCCTTGAATTTGGCTTGGGATGTCTTGGGCCTCCCCAAGCTTAAGCTCTTTCCACTCTTTATCCCATTGTCCACGAGAACATCACCCAAAACTTGAAAACTTCACAACACAAAACTTAAACAGTGAATCGTGATATCACTAGCATAAGAAAACAAACCACCACTCTTTAGGTACTGTAGTAATCTTGATTTCTATTAGGATTGATGTTATATTACTGTATTCTCACTTTTCCATGGCTAGTACCCCCCCCCCCCCGATACTATCCATAGTTTCATCAAAATAAGCAATCAGCCCAACAAAAACAGAATCTGTCAAAAACAGACCAATCTGTAGAAATCTGTATACTTCGTATACCTATGGTGTCCCAAAAATTCGGAACAATTATGAAAATTAGGTAAATTTGTATATAAACCATCAACAAAAAGAATCAACTCAAAATCTCTTTCTGGATAGGAATGAAAAATAATTTTGGGAGCTTAATGTTTCTGTCTTTTTCAGCACGATCAAACAACCATCACCAAAACTGATCATAAAGGTTCTACTTGGCACAAGCACAAAAAATAAACATAAAAATCATAAAAGAATTATGATGGTGTGGACACAACAAAACAGAAAGCAAAACGCAAAAATAAATTCATTGGGTTGCCTCCCAACAAGCGCTATTGTTTAACGCCCTTCGCTAGGCATAAGGCGATAGAATCAAGTATCGTCGTCTTCGGTGCTCAAACCATAAGTAGCCCTCATCATGGATTCATAAGGGAATCTTATTTTCTTTCTAGGAAAGTGTTCCATGCCCTTCTTTAATTGAAATTGAAATCTAATATTCCCTTCCTTCATATCGATGATAGCACCAATAGTCCTAAGGAAAGGTCTACCAAGAATGATGGGACATGTCGGATTGCAATCAATATCAAGCACAATGAAATCTACGGGCACATAGTTCCTACTTTCAATAATAAGAATAGCATTGCTCTTTCCCATAGGTTTCTTAATAGTAGAATCCGCAATATGCAAATTAAGAGAGCACTCATCAATCTCATTGAAGCCTAGAACATCACATAAAGACTTTGGAATAGCGGAAACACTAGCACCCAAATCACACAAAGCATTGCATTCATAGTTTTAATCTTGATTTTGATAGTAGGTTCCCACTCATCATGAAGTTTTCTAGGAATAGATACCTCCAACTCAAGTTTCTCTTCTAGAGATTTCATCATAGCATCAACGATATGATTGGTAAAGGCCTTATTTTGTCTATAAGCATGTGGAGAGTTTAGTATGGATTGCATCAAGGAAATACATTCAATCAAAGAGCAACTATCACAATTGAATTCCTTCAAATCCAAAGTAGTAATTTCATCACTACTCAAAGTTTTAATATCCTCTACTCCACTTTCAGTGCTTTTAGCATCAAGGTAGATAGACTCCGAATCATTGGGGCGTTTCTCAAACAAAGTGGATTCATATCCAGCCCCATCATCATTAGGATTGACATTAGAAAACAAGGATTCAATAGGAGTCACACCAAGCACTTTAAGATCTTCGTGATTCTTATCACGAGAACACGCCTTTTTAAGCCATTTATGTCTAGAACGAATTTGGGCGGTTCTTTCTTTACTCTCATTCATCGAAACACTCATAGATTTCAAAATTTCATCCATATTAATCTTGGGAGGATCACATCTCAATTTCAAAGCATCAATATCAAGAGACTTTCTATCAACGGTCCTAGCCAAGTCATCAATTTTGAGCAGTTTTTCTTCTATGGACGCATTGAAAATCTTTTGCAAGTTGATAAACTCTTTAATATTACTCTCAAGATCAGAGGGTAATTTATTGTAATTTCCATGAGCATTGTGGTAGGAATTGCCAAAGTTATTAGAGGGATTACTAGGAAAAGGCCTAGGATTAAAGTTACCTCTATAAGCATTGTTGTTGTGAAAATTATTCCTACCAACAAAATTAACATCCAAGCTTTAATTGCTATTCTAAATCAAGGAAGAGAAAGGCATATCATTTGGATCTAAAGGAGCACTTTTACTAGCAAACAATTTCATTAACTCATCCATTTTAGCACTCAAAGAGTTAATTTCTGCTATAGCATGCACTTTTTACTAGTAGGTGACCTTTCAGTGTGCCATTGAGAATAGTTTGTCATGATATTATCTAGGAGTTTTGTGGCTTCTCCTAGTGTGATTTCCATTAAAGTTCCACCGGAGGCAGAATCCAAGATATTCCTAGAAGCAAAATTATACTAGCATAGAAGATTTGTATAATCATCCAAGGACTCAGGCCATCAGCGGGACAATTTCTAATTATCTATGTCATTCTCTCCCAAGATTGTGCAACATGTTCATGATCTAGTTGCTTAAAATTCATGATATCATTACGGAGAGAGATAATCTTAGCCGGTGGAAAATACTTGGAAATATAAGCATCTTTACACTTGTTCCAAGAATCAATACTATTTTTGGGTAAAGATGAAAACCAAGTTTTTGCTCGATCTCGTAATGAGAACGGAAATAGCTTCAATTTAATCATATCATTATCCACATCTTTCTTCTTTTGCATATCGCATAACTCAATGAAGATATTGAGATGGGATGCGGCATCTTCACTAGGAAGGCCGGAAAATTGCTCTTTCATAACAAGATTCAGCAAGGCAGCATTGATTTCATATGATTCCACACTAGTGGCACAATTTGGTGTTTTCAGTCATGGTGACTTAGCAAGCAGACAAGCACACAAGCAAACAGAAAGCAAGCGGAAGAAAAGGGCGAACGAAAAAGACAAATATTTTTGTAAATTTTTTTTTTCAGAAGTGGGGGAGAGGAAAACGAGAGGCAAAAGGCAAATAATGTAAATGCAAGAGATGAGTTTGGAATAATTACTTGGATAAGCTTCACTTTGAATACTCCTCGGCAACGGCGCCAGAAATTCTTCTTGCTACCTCTTGAGCTTGCGTTGGTTTTTCCCTTGAAGAGGAAAGGGTGATGCAGCACAGTAGCAGTAAGTATTTCCCTCAGTTTGAGAACCAAGGTATCAATCCAGTAGGAGTATCAAGATGAGGCACCAATGTACCTGCGCAAAAACAAGCAAACTTGCACCCAACGCTATAAAGGGGTTGTCAATCCCTTCACGATTATTTGCAAGGTGAGATGTGAAGGTAAAAAGTGCAAAAAAGTAATTTTGTGGAACTGAAAATAGGATGTGAAGTAGACCCGGGGGCCATAGTGTTCACTAGAGGCTTCTCTCATGATAGCAAGTATTACTGTGGGTGAACGAATTACTGTCGAGCAGTTGATAGAATCACGCAAAGTCATGATGATATCTAAGGCAATGATCATACATATAGCCATCACATCTGAGACAAGTATACCGATACTTTGTGCATCTACTACTATTACTCCACACATCGACCACTATCCAGCATGCATCTAGTGTATTGAGTTCATAACAAACAGAGTAACGCCTTAAGCAAGATGACATGATGTAGAGGGATAAATTCATGCAATAGATATAAACCCAATCTTTTTACCCTTGATGGTAACAACACGATGCGTGCCTCACTACCCCTTCTGTCACTGGGTGAGGACACCGCACGGTATGAACCCAAAACCAAGCACTTATCCCATTGCAAGAATTATAGATCAAGTTGGCCAAACGAAACCCATAACTCGAATAGAATTACAAGGATACAAAATCATGCATATAAGAAATCAGAGGAGACTCAAATAATATTCATAGATAATTTGATCATAAAACCACAATTCATCGGATCTCGACAAACACACGGCAAAAGAAAGTTAAATCGGATAGATCTCCATGAAGATCATGGAGAACTTTGTATTGAAGATGAAAGAGAGAGAAGAAGCCATCTAGCTACTAGCTATGGACCCGAAGGTCTGTGGTGAACTACTCACGCATCATAGGTGAGGCAATGGTGTTGATGAAGAAGCCCTCCATGTCCGAATCCCCCTCCGGCAGGGAACTAGTACGGTCCCCAGATGGGATCTTGCGGAGACAGAAGCTTGCGGCGGCGGAAAAGTATTTTCGTGGCTCCCTCTGTTGGTTTCGGGATTTTTTGGAATTTATAGGCGAAAGAGGTAGGGAAAAGGCGGCAAGGGGAGCCCATGAGCCTGCTAGGTGTTCATCTCTTTGTAGTTTATCTCCAAACCCTAGTTTATCTCTTAGTAGTGTTCATCTCTTTGTAGTTTATCTCCAAACCCTAGTTCATCTCTTTGTAGTTTATGTTCAAATCCTTGATGCTACTCATTACACCTCTGATCATGATTATGATTATGCTTTGTGAGTAGTTACTTTTGTTCCTGAGGACATGGGATAAGTCATGCTAATAGTAGTCATGTGAATTTGGTATTCGTTCGGTAATTTGATATGTTGTATGTTGTTTTTTCTCTAGTGGTGTTATGTGAACATCGACTACATAACACTTCACCATTATTTGGGCCTAGAGGGAGGCATTGGGAAGTAGTAAGTAGATGATGGGTTGCTAGAGTGACAGAAGCTTAAACCCTAGTATATGTGTTACTTCGTAAGGGGCTGATTTGGATCCACTAGTTTAATGCTATGGTTAGACTTTGTCTTATTTCTTCTTTCGTAGTTGCGGATGCTTGCGAGAGGGGTTAATAATAAGTGGGATGCTTGTCCAAGTAAGGGCAGTACCCAAGCGCCGGTCCACCCACATATCAAACTATCAAAGTAACGAACGTGAATCATAAGAACATGATGAAACTAGCATGACAGAAATTCCCGTGTGTCCTCGGGAGCGTTTTTCCTCTTGTAAGACTTTGTCCAGGCTTGTCCCTTGGTACAAAAGGGATTGGGCCACTTTGCTGCACCGTTGCTACTTTTGTTAATTGTTGCTTGCTACGAATCATCTCACCACACAATCACTTGTTACTGAGAATTCCAGTGCTTGTTGATTTTTCCTTGCTGAAAACCACTTGTCAGATCCTTCTGCTCCTCGTTGGGTTCGACACTCTTACTTATCAAAAGGACTACGATTGATCCCCTATACTTGTGGCTCATCAGTTAGTAACTCGAAGTTATAGCTACGGATTAAAAGGATACTAGCAAGGGTGAGGTGATGATGTGTGTTGGAAGTAATTCTAAGGTTGATGTGATCAAACATCGCACGCTCCCTCTACCATCGGGATTGGTGTTAAACCTAAATAATTGTTATTTGGTGTTTGCGTTGAGCATGAACATGATTGAATCGTGTTTATTGCAATACGATTATTCATTTGAAGAGAATAATTGTTATTTTAGTTGCTTGAATAATTACCTTCAATGGTTTATTGAATCTCGATCGTAGTGCTACACATGTTCATAATATTGATGCAAAAAGATACAAAGTAGTAACGATAGTACCACTTACTTGTGGCACTGCCGCTTGAGTCGTGTTGGTTTAAAATACATGAAGAAGCTCCATGCTGCTGGATCTTTGTACTCACTCATTTTTGAAACGTTTGAGACATGCAAACCATACCTATTGGTATAAACGCATGAAGAAACTCTATGCAGATGGACCGTTTGGACTCACTTGATTTTGAATCACTTGAGACATGCAAATCATACCACATGGGCAAGATGACTGATGGCCTCGTTTTCCAGTGAGATGGACCAAGAAAGTAACTTGCTGGAAGTAATACATTTTTTATGTGTGCAGTCCAATAAGTGTTGAGGCACGCAGTTGTTAGAGCATATATCTCCATATGTGGTTTTGGTAATTGATGACAATCCCTATGGACTAATGGTTGCCTTAAGTTATATTCATAGGATTTGTCCATAGGCACTTCTTGAAGTCCATCTATTGGGTTCAAGGAGTTTATATGATGACCAAGATGGTATTCAAGGTATTATCCAAAGAATGGTCATAGAGACACTAGGCTGAGCAAGATCTCAGACAAAGAGTAAATCAAGATGATCACCACACAAAACGTATAAGATGTACTGAGAGGGATCAAGTGATCCCATGGTATGGTAAGCATTGTCCATTACGTGTTTGTGTACTAACCCATGGTCTTTGTGAGAGTCCTATGTGGGGGTTAGGTGTGCTTCCATGGGCTTGCGTCAAAAGGAAGATCTCATACAACCCATGAAGGATGACGTCAAGTGGCGATCGTCATCAAGATTGTGGTGTGCAAGTTCAAGTGGATCAACACGAATATATCATTGAAACTATTGTTAATGATCATGTGTTGATAAGGACAAGCTCATGTGCTAACAAGGACAAGATCAAGATAAGCATTCCTGACCACTACATGCTTGATTCTTGTGGATGTTCACATGGTGGACAAATGAAGATGAATACATAAGCTAGGCTTTCCACATTGTGTATGGGAGAGCTACTTGAAGACTTCATCATGTATTGCTTTCAACTTGAGCCAAGAAGGAACAACAACATCAAGCTCAAGTCAAAGGGCTAACTCAAAGGTATCAGTTCCTTTGACGTTAGTTGTGCGGAGTGATGATCAGCGAATAAAAGTATACACTCAAGTATGGATCATCAGTACCCTTTTATGATTCTTGAGTCCTTAGGGATCCCGCACTATTAAGAGGGGATCACAGGTTTTGCGATGAACTTGCTCAAACTACATCTCCATTGTTCTGCTCAATACCACATATTCTCTACTTTGCTCCTATCTCAAAACATGTCTACTGCCTCGGACTTCCGGCTCCCTCCGGACGTCCTAGGACTGGTCAAGGGTCGGACGACCGACATGCTACGAAAATCCGGAGCTCTGCACCAGAAGAAATTGAGCTGTATAACTCGGATTTCCGGCTCACTCCGGACATCCGAGGGCCGGACGACCGACCAGCTTCGGAAATCCGGAGCCCTCTACCAGAAGTACGTGAGCTCTATAACTCGGATTTCCGGCTCCCTCCGGACGTCCGAGGGCCGGACGTCCGTCCCCTTTCGGAAATCCGGAACCTCCCACCAGAAGAAGTTGAGTCGAATAACTCGGATTTCCGGTCCTCTCCGGACGTCCGGCCGCTGTTCAATTCACAGTATTTTCAGTGATATCTACAGGCCTCGAACGACCGACCCCTGTCGGACGTCCGACTCCTCGCGGACGCCTGGACTTCCGGAAACTGTCGGACGTCTGGACCGTGTGTGACTTAAAGTGTCCCCAACAGCTGTTTTTCTCTCCCCACTATAAATACCCCCCTCCCACTTCGTGAGAGGGCAGTCCAACACAGCCTTATCCTCATAAGAACACATTTCTACCTCACACACATTTGCTCACACCAAATCTTAGATCCCAAGAGCATTTGTGAGCCCCTTTGAGAGTTGTTCCAATCAAAAGATAGATCGTCTCCCTCTCCTCCTCTCAACCAAAGCTATTTGAGATTTGAGCAAGTTTTGAGCATTCCCCGTGATCTTGTTACTCTTGGAGGTTGGAGACTCCTAGGCGGTAGGAGTTCTTCGGAGAGGAATCAATCCGTGTGATTTCCCCCGGAAAAGTTTGTGAGGGTTTGGAAGCCACCTCAAAGGCTTACCACTAGTGGTTGAGAAACGCCTTCGCGGTGTTATCTCAAAGGGAGAATAGGGTGAGCCTGCGTGGCGTTGGTGTGCCTTCGTGGTAACACCCACCTCTCTAATGGTGAATAGCTTCCCTCCAAGGAAGTGAACATCGGGATACATCTTCGTCTCAGTGACCTTGGTTATCCTTAACCCTAACTCCTTGCTTGTGGTTTACTTGTGTTACTTGAGCATACATACATTGCATATTGTTTGTGCTCATTATATTGTGTTGGCTATTTCTTGTACAAGATTAATCATTCAACCATACCTTCTATATCCACACGTTCATACTTGCAGCTTTTGATATATCGTGTGATATAGTGTGATCTAGTATCTTGTGTTGTTCACCTACTTGTCGTGTGATATAGCTCAAGTAAGTTTGTGTAACTTACTTGTGCTTGTTAGTAACTGTATTGTGGCCATCTTGGTAGATCATGTTGTTGATACACGCTACAGTGCCTAGTGCATTTAGGATTTGTGCTTGACAAGTACCCTCTTAGTTTATTTCCGCATTAGTTTCAAGCCAAATCCGAAGAAGTTTTTAAATAGCCTATTCACCCCCCCCCTCTAGGCGTCATCGAGGTCTTTTCAATTGGTATCAGAGCTAGGTCTCTCTTTAATTAGGTTTCACGACCTAGAGAGTATCGATGTCGATTATTGGATTAGTGCACAATGGCATCTTTGACTTTGATGGCACAAATTATACCCTATGGAGAATTCGTATGCTTCATCACTTTTGGGCCATGGGCCCAAATACTTTACGAATTGTTCTTGTAGGGATTGCCGACAAAAAGGATGATGCATCTTCATCTACTAATGAGATGTATCTTGATTGTGAGGCTTTTCTTGCCATTCATCGAACCATAAGTCCTGAAGTGTTTAAGTCTATCTCGACTTGCAAGTCAGCTCATGAAGTTTGGACTAAACTTGAAGATATATATGGTGGGTCCAATCTTGATGAAGACGGTATTATGATGAAGGAGTTGGTGCATGATCTCTTCACTCTTTTCGATCTTAAAGAGTCCACCACTACTTCCATATCTGATTGCTTGCACACCTCAGCATCTTCAATCTCACAAGGTAATGACATGGTGAGTGAAGAAATATATGTTGATGAAAATGTCATAGCCTCTATGGACACGAGCATATCTAGCACCACACATAGTGTAAATTATTGTGCTGATAGGTCATGCATTTCACCTAAAGATCCCTCGATAAATGTCGGTGGTGATATGCCTGCTTCCTCGTGTCCTCTTGATCAAAATATCTTGTTTCTCCCTAGTTGCTCTATGACTAATCATTTAGGGGAAATCAAGAAATATGAAGTACTTTTGACTAATGAAGAATCTGATTCACCAAAAGAATCATCATCAACTCCTCCAGTTCACATGTGCCTCATGGCAAGAGGTAATAATGAGGTATCATCTTCCCTGTGCAATAACGATGATATTTGCGATGAGGATGATGATGATGATTTGACGAAAAATATCTATGTGATCGGTAAAATTCTTCATAAAGCTAAAAATAACGCTCTTCAAAGATTCCAAGATGTTCTTGCTTACTTTGAAAATTGTAATGATTCACTTAATCATGAACAAGCTAAAAGTGAACAACTTGAACATGAACTTGAGAAGAGTCATCAAGCATGTAGAGACTTAAGATCTTCAAAAGGAGAGATTGAAGTTGCTCATGATAAACTTAAAAACGATTTTGAGGTCCTTCTCCTTGAATGCAATAATGTCAAGGGAGAGCTCATCAAAACCTCTAAGATCTATGAGGAGCTTCAATCTACTCATGAGAAGTCTCTATTTGCTACTTACTCCTCTCATATTGTTGATGATACTTGTACATCTAACTCTACCTCATTTGAAGTATCAACATTGAAGGAGAATATTGAGCTACGTGCTCAACTTGATTTACTAACTAGCAATTATGGGAAGTTGGAAGAAAACCATGTAATGCTCACGAGCTCTCATGCCGATCTTCTAACATCCTATAATGTGCAAAAGTTAGCTCATGAGGCTATCATCACCAAGGTAACATCAAATAAGCCTCATGTGGACAATGGCATTACTTCTAGTCAAAGTACTATATTTCCATGTGTTAGTCCTCGTAATTCGTCTACTCATAATGTTGCTACCTCGTGTGATGAATTAATTTCCATGCCTTGTTGCTCTAACAATGAAACTTACACTTCCTCTAGTATTTGCATTAAAACTAACCATGCAGAGGAAATCGAAGAGCTCAAGGCCCAAGTCACTTCTTTGAAGAAAGACTTGGAACAGTGTCATGAAGGGATGTCCACACTCAACAACGTCCTGTGTGAGCAAACATCTCCGAATGACAAAAATGATGTTGGAGCAAACTCAAACAAGAACAAGAGTGGCCTAGAACGAGTTAAGAATTCGGCCAAAATCATTTGCTTCAAGTGCAAAGTTAAAGGGCACCATGTTAGATCTTGCCCTTTGAAGACGAAGTCTCAAAGTCACAAGCAACAAGGGAAGCGGCCACAAACTCAATCACACACTCAGCTACAAGTTGAAGGAAGGCCTCTTCCCAATAAGACCCAAGCCAACACTCCCCAAGGTGAGAAATCAACTGGGAAGAAAACAAAGGGTAGATGTTGCTACTTATGTCGTGAGAAGGGTCACGTCGCTTCGTCTTGCACGAGAGGTAACTTATCCAACCCAATCACTATTGATGGTATCTATTCCCTTGGGAAGGATAAGGTTGGCAATGTGTTTGCCAAGTTTGTTGGTACTCAAAATGGTGTCAAGAAAAGAACCATTTGGGTTGCCAAGCCTATTGTGATTAACCTCTTAGGACCCAACGTAGTTGGGGACCAACAAGCTCAAACTTGATCAATAGGTGACTATGGAGGACATTAGAGACTTGGATACATAATGAAGAATTAAGGGGTCTTCATCATTCATATTATCTCAAGCCAAGTCATTTGGATTATCGAGTTTATATCTTATATTCAATGTGCCTCCTTACGGTAACTTATACTTAAACTGTTTACATTGTTAGGTGCTTGCCCCTTTGCATGTTGTGGTTTTGTACCTTGCATGCGTTTGTATATGTTGTGCTTCCAACTTGCTTATCTTGAGTAATCGAGTATGGGTATGTTGGTTTGCATATCATGTACATGTGAGTCTTGTATTGAGCCTTTTTGCATCTTGTTTATATTTTTTTGTTGGCTCTTGTGAGAGATTAATGGATTATCCCATTGTGGGGGAGTGATGTGCTTTGCACACCTCACAGTCCTATAAATGTGTATACATGGGGAATACCACTTAGTTTTGATACTTCAAGATTATCTAGTTTCTATGTGGTATGTCTTACTCATGAGAAATTCAAATTCTATATGGTCCGTTAAGTATCTCTTGTTGGTTTTAATTTTCCACTTGTTAATGTTGTTGGTTTATCACATTATGGGGGAGTAATATGCTATGTGCATATTACAAACCTAGAAAATGTGTACATTTGACGTGTTGCCACTTAGTGTTGATATTGTAAATTATCTTGTTCCTAGGTGGCATGTTAGCTCTACAAGTGTCATTTGCTTGCGTTTTATGGGTAAAGATGATCTTGGATATATTTGTGATCTACCAATGAGTATCACTTCGAAAATACTTCTTGTCCTTGACAATTGGTATTCCCATCATGTGATAGGAATTGCTAATCATCTTTACATTGGATTTTGTGTTTCGTTTGTCTTCCTTGCCTCTTATGAATCTATTTTAGCATGTCTAGTGTTTTTATAGATATAGAGAAAGTGATGATCCCATCGTGTGCGTTTTGTATTTAAATGCAAATTCTATATAATGCACGTCCCTTGGGGGAGCTATCCTATTTTCTTTAGAACACTCTCTTTATTCACCCATCATAAAATCTTTTGATCCCCATCAAGTGTGTGTTGATGGGAGGCAAGTCTTGCTCTTTATGATGCTTTGTGCCATCATGAAAATTTGTCGAGGGCTTGGTTTGTTGGAACCTAGCGCTCTTTTGGAAACTAGATACCTCGTGTTTGTTTTCCTTCAATTGGTTTCTTGTTGCCTTCTATTTGGCATGTGTCAATGGATATCTCATTCCTTGAGGTATCTTTTAATTGATATCCTTCAAGTGATAGTTCTTTTTGTTTTAGGATCTTATTATCACTTGATACCTTGTCTTTTGGTGACTTATCAACTTTGTGTTGAGTTGATTCTTGAGAGTCTTGAGCATGCGTATCTAGCTACTATATACAACTCCTTTTGCTTGCTTTCCTTCTTTGACCCAATATATAGGGGAAACTCCACCTGGTCATAAATTGGCTAAAGTGTGCATGAAATTCAAATTCATATCTATATGCACATATGTATGTGGAGTTTGTCCTATGTATTGCTGGTTTTCTAACTCTTTGGTCCCAATGAGTTTGGGCACCATTTTGTTTGTTTTGTTGTTCCAGGAACAACTGGAGATGCATTGGATACTCGGCTCACCTATAAGGAAGATGTTGAGACCATGTGATTATTGGAGCCAAGTTAGGATGATCAAAGATCAACTATCTACTACATCAATCCAATGTTGTCTCGGTAACAAGTATCCACTTCATGCATTATTTTCTTGCAAAGGACCCAACCTGTCTTTTCTTTTCCAGGTTGCATCATGGCATGAATCTCTTGATTCGTTCTTGTAGTACTTGTTTGCTTTCTCAAAGCATCCGAACGATGATGTCTTACTACTAGTTGGGATGTCTTTGATGTTCGTATGTTGGAAGTTCATATTGTACAATAAGAAAATATTAGGCCATGTGCTATGCTTCCAAGCAAAAGATCTCATTGATATATTTATGACTTCCTTTTGGATATCTAGTTTGTTCCTTCTTATAACCATTTCGTGTGTACATCCTTCTTTGTGGATATATATCATCATGATTGTCTTCTACTTAGAATCTTTTACACATGAGAGAAGTTACATCTCTAATTAATATCCTCTTTTCTTTCACGATCATCATTGCATTTCCTTTTTCATCTTATGGTGGCTTCGTGAAAGGTTTTATTTTGAGTGCGTATCTTATTTTCCTACATCTTGATGCACTCTTTGGCCGTGAAGATTATTTTTCCTCATGCTTGTCTTGATGAGGGTTTTTCCATTTCAATTAGTATCTCTCCTCTTGACAAGGTTCTTACTTTCTATCTTCACAATGGGTTGTCACACGCGTTGGTTCTTATTTTGTTTATTAGTAAGCTTGTGAACCCATTTTCTAGTATGTGTGTGTGGGAATGATATGTCTTGCACTTTGTATCTCATTTCATCAAGACTATGTTGATGAGTAATGCTCATCCTTATCTTAGTCTTCTCAAGTGCTTTACCATGACTCACACACATTACTTTGGTTGAGCCTATTCTTAAGCTACTTCTTTTACATGTTTCTCAACCATTTGTTTTGTGCAATTGATAGGCTTATTGTCTCATCTATCTTCTTGCACTCGTTGTGTGTTTTTATTAATTGTGGAGGAGCAACGACCATATTTTGTGCACAAATCATGGGGAGCTTCTCTAGTTTTTGATAAAACACTCTGTTACCTTTATCATAATATCTTTTATTCATGTGGTTCGAAGGATCATATGATTGTTTGTTCCATCTGGAATCTTTTGATTGCTTGCCTCTATTTTTGTATGTCTTTGTGGCATACGACCCTTTTATTTGCAATCTTTGGGTCCTCAATATAATTTGTTTTCCTCCAACTACTTATCATTGTATTTGTGTATTTCTCTACACTCATTTGCTGAGAAGTACACACATTTTGGAGGACCACCTACTATATTGGCATTCTAAACTTTTTGTCCATTTTGGCAATCGATGCCAATGGGGGAGAAGTTTAGAGAGTTTACTTTGGATATGTTTAGAGGGTTTTGCTTTTATTGCGTAAGCATTTACATCTTCACGCATGCATTATTACCTTGTATGTGTGTGCTTGGTTATGCTTATTTCCTTATATAAACTCTCTTGAAGTGGTTGTCTTCAATTACCAAAATGGGGGAGATTGTTAGAGCATATATCTCCATATGTGGTTTTGGTAATTGATGACAATTCCTATGGACTAATGGTTGCCTTAAGTTATATTTATAGGATTTGTCCATAGGCACTTCTTGAAGTCCATCTGTTGGGTTCAAGGAGTTTATATGATGACCAAGATGCTATTCAAGGTATTATCCAAAGAATGGTCATAGAGACACTAGGTTGATCAAGATCTCAGACAAAGAGTAAATCAAGATGATCAACACACAAAGCGTATAAGATGTACCGAGAGGGATCAAGTGATCCCATGGTATGGTAAGCATTGTCCATTACGTGTTTGTGTACTAACCCATGGTCTTTGTGAGAGTCCTATGTGGGGGTTAGGTCTGCTTCCATGGGCTTGCGTCAAAAGGAAGATCTCATACAACCCATGAAGGATGACGTCAAGTGGCGATCGTCATCAAGATTGTGGTGTGCAAGTTCAAGTGGATCAACACGAATATATCATTGAAACTATTGTTAATGATCATGTGTTGATAAGGACAAGCTCATGTGCTAACAAGGACAAGATCAAGATAAGCATTCCTGACCACTACATGCTTGATTCTTGTGGATGTTCACATGGTGGACAAATGAAGATGAATACATAAGCTAGGCTTTCCACATTGTGTATGGGAGAGCTACTTGAAGACTTCATCATGTCTTGCTTTCAACTTGAGCCAAGAAGGAACAACAACATCAAGCTCAAGTGAAAGGGCTAACTCAAAGGTATCAGTTCCTTTGACGTTAGTTGTGCGGAGTGATGATCAGCGAATAAAAGTATACACTCAAGTATGGATCATCAGTACCCTTTTATGATTCTTGAGTCCTTAGGGATCCCGCACTATTAAGAGGGGATCACAGGTTTTGCGATGAACTTGCTCAAACTACATCTCCATTGTTCTGCTCAATACCACATATTCTCTACTTTGCTCCTATCTCAAAACATGTCTACTGCCTCGGACTTCCGGCTCCCTCCGGACGTCCTAGGACTGGTCAAGGGTCGGACGACCGACATGCTACGGAAATCCGGAGCTCTGCACCAGAAGAAATTGAGCTGTATAACTCGGATTTCCGGCTCACTCCGAACATCCGAGGGCCGGACGACCGACCAGCTTTGGAAATCCGGAGCCCTCTACCAGAAGTACGTGAGCTCTATAACTCGGATTTCCGGCTCCCTCCGGACGTCCGAGGGCCGGACGTCCATCCCCTTTCAGAAATCCGGAACCTCCCACCAGAAGAAGTTGAGTCGAATAACTCGGATTTCCGGTCCTCTCCGGACGTCCGGCCGCTGTTTAATTCACAGTATTTTCACTGATATCTACAGGCCTCGGACGACCAGCCCCTGTCGGACGTCCGACCCCTCGCGGACGCCTGGACTTCCGGAAACTGTCGGACGTCCGGACCGTGTGTGACTTAAAGTGTCCCCAATGGTTGTTTTTCTCTCCCCACTATAAATACCCCCCTCCCACTTCGTGAGAGGGCAGTCCAACACAGCCTTATCCTCATAAGAACACATTTCTACCTCACACACATTTGCTCACACCAAATCTTAGATCCCAAGAGCATTTGTGAGCCCCTTTGAGAGTTGTTCCAATCAAAAGATAGATAGTCTCCCTCTCCTCCTCTCAACCAAAGCTATTTGAGCTTTGAGCAAGTTTTGAGCATTCCCCGTGATCTTGTTACTCTTGGAGGTTGGAGACTCCTAGGCGGTAGGAGTTCTTCGGAGAGGAATCAATCCGTGTGATTTCCCCCAGAAAAGTTTGTGAGGGTTTGTAAGCCACCTCAAAGGTTTACCACTAGTGGTTGAGAAACGCCTTCGCGGTGTTATCTCAAAGGGAGAATAGGGTGAGCCTTCGTGGCGTTGGTGTGCCTTTGTGGTAACACCCACCTCTCTAATGGTGACTAGCTTCCCTCCAAGGAAGTGAACATCGGGATACATCTTCGTCTCAGTGACCTTGGTTATCCTTAACCCTAACTCCTTGCTTGTGGTTTACTTGTGTTACTTGAGCATACATACATTGCATATTGTTTGTGCTCATTATATTGTGTTGGCTATTTCTTGTACAAGATTAATCATTCAAGCATACCTTCTATATCCACACGTTCATACTTGCAGCTTTTGATATATCGTGTGATATAGTGTGATCTAGTATCTTGTGTTGTTCACCTACTTGTCGTGTGATATAGCTCAAGTAAGTTTGTGTAACTTACTTGTGCTTGTTAGTAACTGTATTGTGGCCATCTTGGTAGATCATGGTGTTGATACACGCTCCAGTGCCTAGTGCATTTAGGATTTGTGCTTGACAAGTACCCTCTTAGTTTATTTTCGCATTAGTTTCAAGCCAAATCCGAAGAAGTTTTTAAATAGCCTATTCACCCCCCCCCCCTCTAGGCGTCATCGAGGTCTTTTCAGCAGTGGATATCGTTATGTTCTTACTTCAGTGACGATTTGAGTAGATACAAGAGCATTTACTTGATGAATCACAAGTCTGAAATATTTAAAAGTTCAAAGCTATTTCAGAGTGAAGATCATCGTGACAAGAGGATAAACTGTCTACGACATGATCATAGAGATGAATATCTGAGTTGCGAGTTTTGGTACACAGTTAAGACAATGTGGAAATTGTTTCGCAATTCATGCCACCTAGAACACCATAGTGTGATGGTGTGTCTGAACGTCATTGTCGCGCCCTATTGGATATAGTGCATACTATGATGTCTCTTATCGAAATACCACTATCGTTTTGGGTTAGGCATTAGAGACAAACGCATTCACTTTAAATAGGGCACCACGTGATTCCGTTGAGATGACACCGTAACCGGGTGACTATAAAGGTGCTCTATAGGTATCTCCAAAGGTGTTTGTTGGGTTGGCATGGATCAAGACTGGGATTTGTCACTCCGTGTAACGGAGAGGTATCTCGGGGCCCACTCGGTAATACAACATCACAACAAGCCTTGCAAGCAATGTGACTAAGGATTTAGTTATGTGATCTTGTATTACGGAATGAGTAAAGAGACTTGCCGGTAACGAGATTGAACTAGGTATGGAGATACCGACGATCGAATCTCGGGCAAGTAACATACCAAAGG
The DNA here is from genome assembly GCF_904849725.1 of Hordeum vulgare subsp. vulgare. Classification (NCBI taxonomy): domain Eukaryota; kingdom Viridiplantae; phylum Streptophyta; class Magnoliopsida; order Poales; family Poaceae; genus Hordeum; species Hordeum vulgare. Next base: position 399,971,559 of record NC_058524.1, on the reverse strand, counting down.
ACAAAGGGAACACCATACAGGTTTAACTGAATCCTTGACATAGAGGTTCAACCGATAGAGATGTTCGTAGAATATGTGGGAACCAATATGGACATCCAAGTCCCGCTATTGTTTATTGACCAGAGATTGTCTCAGGTCATGTGTGCATAGTTCTCGAACCCGCAGGGTCTGCACACTTAAGGTTCGGTGACGTTTCGGTATAGTTGAGTTATATGTGTTGGTGACCGGAGTTTTGTTAGGAGTCCCGGATGAGATCTCGGACGTCACGAGGAGTTCCGGAATGGTCCAGAAACGAAGATTGATATATAGGAAGTTGGTATTTGGATTCTGGAAGGTTTTCGGGCATTACCGGCAGTGTACCGGGAGTGACGAATGGGTTCCGTGGCCCACCACCACGCCCCATGGGGTGCACCTGGGTTTATTGGATGCGCAATAAGGCATAATGGGCTGACAAAGTCATCCAAGGAAATCCCATGAGGAAAAAGTGGAAAATCCAAAAGAGGTGGGAAATTAAGGAAGGAGTCCTAATCCAAGTGGGATTGGAGGAGGACTCCTCCCTCCTCCACTTCGGCCGACCCAAGGGCTCCTCCCTTGTGGCGCAAGGCCTACCCCCTCCCTCCTCCTATATATACTAGAGGTTTAGGGTTGTTTGAGACACAACTTTTCCACGTGATGCCCTCTCCTCTAGATCGTAGTTCTTCCTCTATATCAGATTTCTGTGGAGCTCGGGCGGAGCCCTACAGGAATAGATCACCACCACCACCGGAGCGCCGTCAGTCTTTCGGGGAACTCATCTACATCCTCGTCTCTCTTGCTAGATCAAGAAGGCGGAGATCGTCATCGAGCTGTATGTGTGCGGAACGCGGAGGTGTCGTCTGTTCGGCACTTGATCGGGAGGGATCGTGGGACGGATCGTGAGACGGTTCGTGGGATGGATCGTGGGATGGATCATGAAGACGTACCACTACATCAATCGCGTTTATTAACGCTTCCGCTTAGCGATCTACAAGGATATGTGGATCTGATCTCCCTCTCGTAGATGATCATCACCATGATAGGTCTTCGTGTGCGTAGGAATTTTTTTCCCATGCGACGTTCCCCAACAAAAACATCATAAGAACCTTAGTTAGCTCATAACTTAGCTAATTTAGCTCCAAAATGACGTAATAAGCTCAAAATGGCATAACAACCTTGGTTAGCTCATGAATATTATATACTAAGCTTGTTTTCCTCTAAAATGACATAATTAGCCCATTTAGCTCCAAAAAGACATACTTAGCTAATTTAGCTCCAAGGAGTGGAGAAGAGGAGAAATGAAAAGAAGGAAGAAGAAGAAGAAGAGAAGAAGAAGGAGAATAAGAAGGAGAAAGTGTCCTACTTCTTCTCCTCCTTCTTCTTCTCTTTCTTCTTCTCCTTCTTCTTCTTTTCTTCTTCTTCTTATCCTCTTTCTTCTCCTCTTTGATATTCTCATTACCTTATTTTCCCGAACAATGACATAATTAGCCCCTTTAGCTCCAAAAGGACATAATAAGCTCAAAATGGCATAAGAACCTTGGTTAGCTCATGAATATTATATACTTAGCTTGTTATCCTCTAAAATGACGGAATTAGCTTAGTTAGGTCAAAATAGCATAAGAACCTTTGTTACCTCATAAATGTCAGATAGTTAGCTTATTTCCATCCAAATTGACATAATTAGCTTAGTTAGGTCAAAATGGCATAATAACCTTGGTTAGCTCAATAAGGTCATATACTTAGCTTATTTTCCTCCACAATGACATAATAAGCTCCAAAACGTTATTTGTTGTTGTTGTTCTTCTTCTGACTTTCTTATTCCCATTTTGCAGATTGGATGTACTACATGCATGGAAGCTGGCATTGATGGAGTGCTTTAGTTCTAGTTTTTATTTCATTTGATGAACAATGTGGAACTGTATGTATATGTATATATGGATGAACATTATATGTGGAACTATATGTATATGTATATATATGGATGAAACTTTGTATATGTTGGTTCTTTCGATATATGGGATGTACATTGATGAACAAATGGCATTGATGAACTTTATATGTATATCATATATGTGTTGTGACCTATATATCACATATGTGCTATGAATTATATATATATATGTGTGTGTGTGTGTGTGTGTGTGTGTGTGTGTGTGTGTGCTGTGAAGTAACATAAAAAACAAAACTGTGACAATATGGGCTCTTTGCCGTCTGCCAGCTGATGGCAAAGGCCTTTGCCATCAGGCAGCAAATGGCAAAGGTGCCACGTGGCACCCAGCTATGCAACCTGGGGCAGCAGCAGATGGCCCATATAGGCTCTTTGTCGTCCGCTACCCTGCACTGGCAGACGGCACAGAGCCTGAGGGAGGCAGACGACACAGAATATGAGGGAGGCACACGACAAAGAGTATGAGCAACCGGCTGGGCCAACTGAGGGCTGGCCCATATAGGCAGAAGAGAAAGCTAACGAAGCGAGGCAGACGGCAAAGATGATGAGGGAGGCAGACGTCAAAGCCTCTGTTAGCCCCTCACGAAGGCGTTGCTAGTTGGCTACCGTCTAAAGATGTTTGTCGTCTACTCTGTACCAAAGGCTGACGACAAAGGCCTTTGTCGTCTGCTTATGGTAGACAGACGGCAAAGAAGGTGCTATGCCATCGAAAGTATTCGTAGGAACTTTGCCGACAGGAGGTATACGGCAAAGACCTTTGCCGTCGGTGGAACACCTCTTTGTCGTCTGTTATGGCAGACGGCAAAGCGTTTGATTCCTGTAGTGATAGATCTCGAGCCATGACGCCGGCTCGAAATGTGATGTATAACTGGGCACCTTGCGACACCCCTTGAAATATCCGGGCATACACTCGCTATAGAGAGCCGGGGACAAACAAGGGATGTCGATCGTGCTGTTGTTGACTCTATCCCTCAACGTCGTTGATTGCAGTTCTGTTGTGGGCTTTTGAGCCGCTCGTATCGCCACTCCTTCTGCCTACCTGGCAGCACTTTCCACGTCGACGACTGCTTGAGCGTCTAGTAACCCAGGTTGGGTCGGGGAAACTTGAGGCCAGTGCCGATGCCCGCTAGTGGAAACGGTCGGAGACTTCTCATGACAGCTCCTACTACGACTGGCATATGGTGTGGAGTGCACCCGATCACACGTGTGGGAATAATGTGCTTGTTGGACCACCGATGTTTTCAACATCTCGATGGCGTTCTAGGCCTTGATCTCAACTCGGGTGTTTTCGTGAATGGGGAGTGCCTCAAAATTTCATGTCGCCGCGAGCATATTGCCAATGGAGTTAGAAAAGTGACCCTGTGGCGTCTGGAAACGTTGAGACGACAAGTGAGTCGACGGTGGCTAAGCCGGATTTATCTGCCTGCCTACGTGACGAGGTGGATCTTGCTCGACCCTTGACGCGTGCGGGCTAGTGAGCAAACGGGTCGGATCAAGGTTCAATGGCAACCCCGTGTGGTGTCTCTTCGGTGCACCGTGTCAGAAGCGTTTCGTCGGATTCCTAACTGCCAAGACTCAGCCTTCAAGCGCTCCGACTCGCTGTGGACGTGAGCCTCCAATTCCGCCATCCGAGAATTTTCGGTGTCAATTTCTTGCTGAACTTTGGCCGTCTCTGTACAAAGTTTCACCAATTCCGTGTTACGCTCCTCCTGGTTTTCCACAATGATAGGATTCTCCAAGAGCTTTTCCATCTATACCATCAAGTCTCTCTAGCTTGAGCCGGTATTTTTCCTGACCCGCTAGCACCGTCAATGGCTCCCGCCACCGACGGATATAGAGCCGCCGTGGTGCCCTCCATGTAGATGGTAACCTGAAGGGGCGGCTCACAGGATTTCTTAGCGGCTTCAGCTTCTGAAAATCCCCTTCGCCTCCCATCATAGAGAGGACAAATGGATTCAGTGTCTCCTGCGGATGACTCGTCATCGGAGTTGATGGGGGTGTCCTCGCTGCCTACCGGCTCATCCAGGAGGTTGATCCTTGGGTGAACCCGACGAAGACGTGATGTCGGCCGGGTTGGGCGTATCGAGTCGGCTCGACGATGTCGGTGTAGATGTATGGCTCAGGTACTAGCGTGCCGATTTTGCCAATGAAGACGTGGATCTTGTCAAAGGGGACACAGTACCCAGACTCGATTTAGTCGTCCTCGGGGCCCCAGCCTGAATTGTCGATGTAGAGCTTGCCATGGTGGCTCTTGGTCATTTGGCCCACCGTGTAGCTCGCGAACCATGGAAGAGATCGCTCTGAGAACTCAACTCCACCACACGAAAGCCCCACGATGGGTGCCAATTGTCGTCGTTTTGTCACGACAGATGTCCTCATGAGAGGACTTAGGTGTGGAGCCATCACAGCTAGGTGGAAACCCAAAGGGGTTGATCGGGAACGAGAGACGAGTTTACCCAGGTCCGTCCCCTTCGATGGAATTAAAAGCCTATGTCCTACTTGTATGTATGTTGATGAAGATCTCAATTACAAGGGTGCGGAATCGCTGACCTACCTCTTGAGGGTTGGCTTGTTTCTTACTTGATCTTCTAGCTCCAGGGAACCCCTTTATATGTAGGTGGAGGCCTTCAGTTTACAATAGAGTCTGAGTCATTAAAGAGCTTGTGATATAATCTAACTCCTACTTCCCTTGCTCCTTAAGTAAAAAACAGAGTTTCCTGTATCTTCATGTTTGAGCCGGCCATCCAAACGACATCAATGAGCCAGCCCACAAAACGAGCCGGCCTTCTCGGCCTTGTTCTTCTCACGAACATCCTCTGTCTAGACCGTCTTTAGTAGAGTCGGGTAAAAACTTGGGTAGGTTATACCTATGGGGTATATCCCCAACAGGAGGCATATCACATATCACATACTCACATTAGGTAATGTACTTTGATGGCTCCAAGATGCTCGTCGGCCTAAGAGCTGGGGTAGTTCTGACCACTCCGTCCGATGACAATATCAAATATGTAGTTCAAATTATATTCATAGACTCCAACAACACAACAACGTATCTAGAACTCTTGCACAAACTTTCGATGGCAGTATCCATGGGAATTTAGCGTGTGGAGGTTTGCAGAGACTCCAACCTCGCAATCTCTCAAGTCAACGGAGAATTCGACACCAAAGACCCCAAAATGACGTATTATTATAATTCCGTAATAACTATTTTATCTTGATTTGAGGGGATGGAAATTCGCCTCATCCCTAGAGACAATAATCAAGATATGGACATTGTTGCTAGGATGGGTGCTAAACATGATCGAGTGTCGAAGAACACTAATACTTGTGATCTGCGTGTGGGAACCAAGGTTATCGAACTAATAGGAGTATCACACAACCCTCGTCTTCGGCGCATACGCACAAAAGAGCAAACACTTGCACCCAACACGGGCAAGAGGGTTGTCAATCACCTTGGCATCGTTACTTGCAAGCAACTGAGTAGTGTAGATGATAGTTGGATAAATATAAAGTGGGAAATAAATGAAATGTAAATAATGTCAGCAAAGAAATAATAGTGTTTGTAAAAATATAAGTGAATAGACCTGGGGGCCATACTGTTATCTAGTGGCATCTCTCTAGAAGAAGGCATACGGTGGCTAAACAAATTATTGTTCGGCAATTGGTAGAAAAATGCATAGTTATGCAATATTTATTCACGCAATGATTATGTGTATATAGGCATCACGTCCATAAGCAAGTAGACCAACTCCTGCCTACATCTATTACTATTACTCGACCCATAGACTCGTATCCATCATGCATCTAGAGTATTAAGTAAAACAGTGTAATACTTGGAGAACAACATGATGTAGACAAAGAAACTCAATCAATATGGATCAACCCCATCGTATTATCCTTACTTTCAGCAATACAAATACGTGGCATGTGTCGGATTTTGGGCTCCGCAAACCCTAAAGATTTGTACTTAGGGGCATGTACAAAGATCCCTCACTGATTCGCCTCACCTAGCTTGCTACTCGCATCAGATGGCTAGAAACTCACTCGATGGTGAGAGAAACAGAGGACACAACAGTTTACCCAGGTTCGGGCCGTTGTGAGGCGTAAAACCCTACTCCTGCTTTGGTGGATTGCCTCTCACAGAGGTTGGTGGATGAACTAGTACAGTGCTTGGGCGCCTCCGGAGGCTGGATGACCTTGCGGGGTGCTAGTGGGTGAATCAATGGTTCGGAAATCGGATCCCCCTCTACAAAGCAACCTAACCCCTATTTATAGTGAAGGCCCCGGTCCTCTTCCCTTATTGTTTCGGCGGGAAGGGATCCCTGATACGTCCTAAATGTATCTATAATTTTTGCTTGTTCCATGATCTTTTGGGTGACATTGTTATATGTTTTGCTACACTTTTATACTTTTTTACACATATTTGGACTAACCTACTAACTCAGTGCACCCAGTGCCAGTTTCTGTCTCCTGATGTCTTTTTTGCAGGGGCTTTTACCCAATTTTTCGGAGCCCCAAAAATCCCGAGAAAAATATATAAAAGTCAGCATAACGGAAGCTTCCAGATCACCGGAGATGGGCGAGAGGGGGCCAGGGGCTACCCAAGCGGCCACCGTGCGCGGCCTGGCCCCTGGCCGCGCCCACAATCCGCCTGGGTGGGGCCCACCTACTCTGACGTCCTCCTTTGGCCTATATTTACTCCTCCGAGAGGAAACCCTTCCATCACATCCAGAACCACAAATTTCTCCATCGTTCCGATGCCACAACGCTTCTGAGATCGGGAACGTCAGGAGACCTCTTCCCGGCACCTTGTCGGAGGGAGGATTGACCTTCGGGAGCTTCTCCACCGCCATGGACGCTTTCCGAACATGTCGTGACTAGCCCTCCTTGGACCATAAGTCCATGACCAGTAGCTATGTGATGTCTTCTCTCCAATCTTGTGCTTCCATGATTAGCCCTTGTGAGCTGCCCTACATGATCAAGGCAACTATGTAATTTTTCTACTATTGCTATGCTCGGTTTGTTGGGATCCAATGGATTATGAGATTATATTCAGATTGTTATGAGTTATATATTTGATTATCCTTTTATATTATGTTATTTAGTGATTCATGCATGTTCTCCGTTGCTTTGTATTGATTTGGCCGAGTAGTAGATTGTAACTTCAACCAATGTGTAGCAGGGCACAGGAAGTTGTTCTTGTGGTCCCTACACCAATTGAAGTGGAAAACTGATGATGGTGATCATTGAGCTTCAGATCAAGTTACTACAAACCTCGTAGGTCGACAAGGCCGCGTACTACTACAAAGTGGTACGGCAACCATGTCTTGGAGGTCATGTTGTTGAACAACAATGAACTTACGAGCTATGGAGAAGCGATGGTGGGACCGGATTCCAAGAAAAGGCTGGAGGCCATGAAAACCGAGAGAGGATCCATGTATGAAGACAAAGTGTAGACTTTGGAAGAACTACTTGATGGTCGTAGGACTATTAAGTGAAGATGGATCTTTAAAATAAAGACATACGATGATGGTGAAAAGTCACATTAAGAAAAGCTCGATTTGTCGCAAAGATGTTTCCGACAAGTTCAAATAGTTGACTATGATGAGACTTTCTCAATCGTAGCGATGCTAAAAGTCTGTTGGAATTAGGTTAGTAGTTGCTGCATTATTTATGAAATATTGTACATAGGATTTCAAAACATTGTTTCCTCGACAGTTTCCTTGAGGAAAGGTTGTATGTGATACAACCAGAAGGTTTTGTCGATCCTAAGGATACTAACAAGTATGCAAGCTCCAATGATCCTTCAATGGACTGATGCAAGCATCTCGGAGTTGGAATATACGCTTTGATGAGATGATCAAAGTTTTTGGGTTTGTACAAGGTTTGTGAGAAACTTGTATTTCCAAAGAAGTGAGTGGGAGCACTATAGAACTTCTAATAAGTATATGTGTTTAACATATTGTTGATCAGAAGTAATGTAGAATTTATGTAAAGCATAAAGGTTGTTTGAAAGGGGTTTTTCAAAGGAAGACCTGGAAAGAGCTACTTGAACAATGAGCATCAAGATCCATGGAGATAGATCAAAATGCTAAACAGAACTTTCAAATGAAATGCATGCCTTGACAAGTTTTTGAAGGAGTTCAAAATAGATCGGCAAAGAAGGAGTTCTTGGCTGTGTTGTAAGGTGTGAATTTGAGTAAGACTCAAAAGCCCGACGACGCCAGAAGAAAGAGAAAGGACGAAGGTCGTCCCCTATGCCTTAGCCGTAGACTCTGCAGTATGCCATGTTGTGTACCGCACCTCATGTGTGCCTTTCCACAAGTCTTCTAAGGGGTACAGAGAGTGAACCAGGATTGAACCACTGAACAGCGGTCAAAGTTATCCTTAGTAATTATTGACTAAGGAATTTTTCTTGATTATGGAGGTGATTAAATAGTACGTCGTAAAGGTTTACAATGATGCAAGCTTTGGCACTAATCCGAATAACTATGAGCAGTAAAACGAATTCGTATAGTAGAGTAGATATTTGGAGTATTGTCGAATAGCATGTAGTAGCAGCATCTATAAGTTGACTAGTTCGTTGATCAAAGATGGTCAAGGTTTCCTGGCCATAGGCAATTGTTGTCACTTGATAACAGGATCACATCATTAGGAGAATCATGTGATGGACAAGACCCAAATTATATACGTAGCATATTGATCGTGTCATTTTATTGCTATTGTTTTCTGCGTGTCAAGTATTTATTCCTATGACCATGAGATCATATAACTCACTAGCACCGGAGGAATACCTTGTGTGTATCAAACATCGTCACAACGTAACTGGGTGACTATAAAGGTACTCCACAGGTATCTTCGAAGGTGTCCATTGAGTTAGTATGGATCAAGGCTGGGATTTGTCACTCCGTGTGATGGAGAGGTATCTCGGGGCCCACTCGGTAATACAACATCACACACAAGCCTTGCAAGAAATGTGACTAACTGTAAGTCACGGGATATTGTATTACGGAACGAGTAAAGAGACATGCCGGTAACGAGATTGAAATGGGTATGCGGATACCGGCGATCAAATCTCGGGCAAGTAACATACCGAAGGACAAAGGGAATGACATACGAGATTATATGAATCCTTGGCACTGAGGTTCAACCAATAAGATCTTCGGAGAATATGTAGGATCCAATATGGGCATCCAGGTCCCGCTATTGGATATTGACCGAGGAGTGCCTCGGGGCATGTCTACATAGTTCTCGAACCCGCAGGGTCTGCACACTTAAGTTCGATGATGTTTTTAGTATAGTTGAGTTATATGTGTGGTTATCGAATGTTGTTCGGAGTCCCGGATGAGATTACATATGTCACGAGGGTTTCCGGAATGGTCCGGGAACGAAGATTGATATATAGGATTGTTTAATTTGGTTACCGAAAGGTTTTTGGGCATTACCTGCATTGTACCGGGAGTGACGAATGGGTTCCATAAGTTCACCGGGAGGGAGGCAACCCACCCGGAGGAAGCCCAATGGCCTTAGGGTGGCACACCAGCCCTTAGTGGGCTGGTGGGACAGCCCAAGAGGGCCTTGGCACCAAGAAAAGAAAAACCAAAGAGAAAGAAAAAAAGAGAAGGAGGGAAGGAAGAGAAGGACTCCACTTTCCAATCCTAATTGGAGTAGGAATCCTCCTCTCCTCCTGGCCGGCGCACCCTTGAGGGCTTGGCCCTCAAGGCAAGCCTCCTCCCCATCCCACCTATATATAGTGGTGATTTAGGGCTGATTTGAGACAACTTTTGCGACGTGCAACTCAGATCTAGACACCATAGTTCTTCCTCTAGATCCTATTTCTGCGGAGCTCGAGGGGAGCCCTGCAAGAGTAGATCGTCACCACCACTGGAGCGAGGTCACGCTGCCGGAGAACTCATCTACTTCTCCGTCTTGCTTGCTGGATCAAGAAGGCCGAGATCATCGTCGAGCTGTACTTGTGCTGAACGCGGAGGTGTCGTCCGTTCGGCGCTAGATCGGAACGGATCGTGGGACGGATCATGGGACGGATCGTAGGACGGTTCGTGGGATGGTTCGTGGGGCGGATCGAGGGACGTGAGGACGTTCCACTACATCAACCGCGTTTCTTAACGCTTCCTGCTGTGCGATCTACAAGGGTACGTAGATCCAAATCTCCTCTCGTAGATGGACATCACCATGATAGGTCTTCGTGTGCGTAGGAAATTTTTTGTTTCCCATGCAACGTTCCCCAACACCATGCGCGAATGATCAGGCAAACCGAAGACCGGAAACACGACCTCTCCACAGGTTGCAAGCGTATGTTCTTCACGATGCGGCTATGCTTCACCATCAGAGCTAATTGTTGTTGGAGAATTATATGGAGGAGATTAGAAAAACATTGGGCTTCTAATTATGATGATTAGATAGGATTATGTCTAGATCTAATCATCTCAATAAGAACTAGAGCTAGAGAACTAGGGGAGGATCCAAAACTTGTGTAGAAAAGAGCCAGAACCTCTAGTATATATAGATGGAGGTGAGGGGAGGGCCGCCACAATGGGGGAACGAATCCCTCCCCCTTGCGCCAACCTAGCATAGAGAAACCCCCTCCAAATCGGCCTCCCATTTCTTTCTAAGGGCGAGCCTCCACCTATTGGGCAACTTTGGCCCAATATGATTTCCCCCACTTGGCCTTTTAAGGCCCGATGATATCAAATTAAATATAAAAATATCCTAGTTATTATTAGAGTCTTTTATTTTTATTTTAACATCTTCATAAACATTTCCCACCTATATATTATTTATCGATATTACCTAGTAATACCCGATAAACTTTTAAACCCTTCTGTTGACCCCAAAACACTTCTAGTTCCTATTGAAACTATTTCAAATGTTAATGAAACTATTTTGTAAATATTTCTTCATTACTATGTCCTACTAACACTCGGCATATCATGATTGACGTAAGTTTGTGCTGAAGAAAATCTCTCTGGTTCAATGATCGATAGAGGAACCGTGGACGTCCATATAAACCCGTGTGAGTACATGAATGACATTTGAGGGAACCTTAGATATCATGTGATATTCCCTTGATTTTTTGATACTGCACAAAACTCTAGGTGATATCTATTGGTATCCTCTTGAGTCCTTCTCAGCCTCATTATACTAGTCTCCTCATGGCCGGTTTTGTTCTTCTTTCTCATTGACATGTTCTAGCATCCACGTGACCTAGTCACCTATGTCCGAATAGACGATGATGGATTCCATAACACCGTAGGGGTCCCTAAGAATATCTCTCCTTTGTTGGAGGAGAAAATCCCACTCTTGAGCTATCTAGTTTCTTGCCAAACTTTCACATGAACATGTAAGTTGTCGTTGTGATCACCGTGTTATAGATGATGTTGTTGAGCAACCCCAAATCTCATCGCACGTTAAGAAGAAACTACGATACTCTCATGGTCCAAGGAATTTAAGAGTATGTTAACTTTCCATGTTATAACAATTGACTTGTCACGTTATAATCTCAAAGTATAACAAACAAGTTTTGGACTGATTCAATATGATCTTTCTTCGAACATCATGTTCTCAAAGTTGTTTTAGGACTACGATTACACTTAACGATATCCTAAGATTCGAAAAACATGATCACTAACAAGACTTGAGAAAGTCTTAGAGGCGAGACTAGGAATACTATTTTACCGTTTATCATTCCACATGTGCATAAGATTTTTCCACTTAATCGCACATTCTAAGATAATAGCAGTTATAGCATAGAATATAAACACTTAATTATAAATATGAAAATATAATAATACAATATTATTGCCTCTAGGGCATATTTTCAACATCCATACGAAGCATTAAGCTATGGGCTTCAAAGGAAGTGGAAGATTCCGTCATTGAAGACTCCGGATGAGGGACACTATGCGGCCTAATAGGAGGAGGCGGCTATTGGTAGGCCTCCTTGGAAGCAGGAATACAGGTGCCAGGGACCTCGGGAACTGGCGCATCGATGAAGGGGTGCGGTCTGCAAATTAACATCAACTTACTAGTACATACGCAAGGGCCGGAGGAGGATCGGCGACCACGTTTTTTGTAGTAGTCTCGCCACACTACTTCCTCGGTTGTGGACTCCTTGGAAAGGCGAAGTGTGCTTCGGATGCTTCATTCGTTGGCCCTTGTTGTAAGGGGAAAAAGTGTTCATGTCTTGAGCAGCTGTTGTAAGGGTATGCTTTCTCCTAGAGGGACGAGGGGCGACCTCCGGTAAAGAAAAGGGCAGCTGACCCAAAAGATCAACGGCCATGGCCACCTTGGTACCATCAACATTATCTTGGTAAATAACCTCATCTTAAAGAAAATGGCTACCTCAGGGTCCTTAGGAAAACCCAGGTTATCTTCTTGGACGTACGTCTCCTCCTACAGGGCGGGAGAATGTACAGGTCTCAACCCATCTCCGCCAATTATGCCCGGATATATGAAACAACTGATCAGGAAGATAAATACCTTGCTCAGGAAAATTGAAGCATTGGGTGAGGAACTTTAATACCTCTATAGGTTTGTGGTAAGAAAAACAATCAGAAATTTACCCCTTAACCAAATCTTCTGTTTCCATCTTGTAGATGGCCTCCAGCGCGGCTACTAGAGCTTTGCGATCCTCGAAGCTTTCTTTGATAGCTCGGGTAGAATCATCGGCCCCGTTGTATTGCGAGAGTGGGTGATAGCATCGTTGAAGAGGTTAGACTCCTCGGACCATAGCCATTGCCATCACATTAATGATGGTAATCTTATTATGGGCAAGAAAATATACTTGGGTAGCCAACCTAGTGACCTTGGTGTCTTCCTCTTGGGAGTCACTCCTCACACGCTAGTTGTGCCGCTTCTTTGGCGTTACAAGAGAGAAGGAGGAAGATCTTGCCAAACAGGATCTTCGAGAGGTACGTCGGTAATATAAAACCACTTAGTGGACCACTGTCTATGAATCCTATTTTGGGATGCCGGGAAAGTACCCAGTCTCGTGATGCAGCACACCTTGGCTCCTCCGACTTCGAAGAGGAGATCGCCATGAACGCGAGGAATCAAACCAAAATATTTCTGCCATAGCCCGAAGTGGGCTTCGTAGCCAATTAGGGATTCACATAGGGCTAGCCGGATATGCATAGGATGGAGTTGGGCATAAGGAGGTGGAGTTGGATCCCATATAACTCGAGAAGGACCCATAGAAAGGGATGAATCAGGAAACCCAGTCCGCGTAAAATGGAAGGGTATGAAGCAGATTCGCTCCGCGCCATGAGGAGTAGGGAAGTTGTCATTGAGAACCCCTCGCTCTATGGACATTAGGCATGGACGCTATTGCGCAAACTTTGGGTCGGGCAGAAACCCTTGATTCACGAGTCGATTTAGTTTTTGTTGGGTAAATGAACAACTCGACCAATCTCCCTGGAGGAGGGATGGCAGGACGACTCGATGAGCTAGGATGATCCGCAATTGTGTTAAGAAATCTAGAGGTTGCGATGGGGAAGAGGCGGTGCAGGAACAAAGGGAAGACTAGGGTGAGTGTGATCCTAACTATCACCACTCAAACTTTATATATGTTGTGTTATGTCATATTTTAACGGGACAATTGAGTCCTTAATGGATTATTACTCAACTAGTTTCCCAAGCACCGTGCTCTGTGTGGGAGTAAAAATCGAGGAAAGGGAACTAAATATATGCCTTTTAAGGCGGAATCGGGGGTTTGTGGCTCTCCTGGAGTTACTAGAAATAGTTGGAATCTTTGGAGGATCATACTTTGCGTGTAAGAAATCTACCTCGGCGCGAAAAATACTTCGGATCCCGACGGGTTCTTGAATTTAAGAAGCGGAACTAAGAGGATGGAACTCGCCTACGAAGTTAAATACCAAAAGATAAAGTTATCCAGAGGAAGTACTCAATGTCCTCGGCTTGAAGAGCACTTCAACGGCTACTAACGATGTCCTACGGGGTGCTCACCATGTCGGCCTGCCATTCATGGGCGGGGTCGAGGACCCACCATCACTCGAATAATAGGTCATGCACCTATGGACTCCGACGTAATCAAGATGGAATCCTCTGAAGACTTGGTGCATACTACAAGGCATATATGAATGATCAGCATGTTATCCTTATATGTAGTTGACATACTTATAGCCCTAGATACGCAAGTGCCTATATAAGCTGAAGGGTTTAGACCGTAGAGGCAGGGTCAATTAATTCGTACGATCTCGAGGTAGATCGTCATGTACTTTATATCCCATCACAATTAATGTAAGTCAGAAGCAGAACGTAGGGTTTTACCTCTCAGGGAGAGTAAACATCGTGTCTTTCCTACTTCATGTTACCATCTAGCCGAGACCAACAACTCGGGACCCCCTATCCGAAATCTATGAGTTTTAGCACCAACACTTTGGTCACTTGACCTTGCACTTGCTATATCCCATTGTGTTTGTTTAACTCATATCCTTGTGAACACATTTAGTACACGTGTTATGTCACCGCCACAATTATTTAGACCAACATTATATGACACACGTGCCTAAACTTGATAATAATCAAGAAAATTCATAATGGTACCTATTCACCCCCTAGGTCCATCTTGACACTTCCACTCGCCCAATGGAGGTTTTACCAATGCGAGTGTGGCATGCGCCTACCATGCATTATCCTCTTTGGCATCGCCGATGGTTGAACATTTTAAACGGAAGGCGAAGATCAAGCGTCGGGTCGAGAGAATTTACGGTACAATGGGTTCCCGACGAATGTCACGACGTGTACTTTGACTGCGTGGCCTAGAATGGGAATTCTTAGGCCACACAATTACTAACTACTAGTCTATTGGGTGGATCAGTCTATACTTGATGTGGTTCCTCTTTTGGCCCTTCGTATTTGAAATTCTAAAGCTCGAGTTTTACATCTCATCGTTTCAATGGTGGTTGGCGTCGTTGCTCCCACGGAACACCATGAATAACCCACCCCATATGATGTCGGCCAACTTTTCTTGGTTTCTTTAGATGTTGACCTTTTTGGTTGGCCAAACAGTGTTATGCTTTTTTGGTTGTCCCAAGCACTCCATAAGTTGCAACAAATAGTGGGCCTCTAAAGAAACAAAAATGAAGTCTTTTATCAGGCAAGGTTGACATGCTCATCTTTTTTCTTCAGAGTTGGAAAGGCTTTGCAAATGCTATCTCTCGGGTACTCCTCCTAGCACGAATGCACACAAGTAGTAGCCCATTACCTCGCTTGCTCCTTGACAACTTCTTCACGCTTGCTCCCTCGTTCATTTGGCCCTTGTGTCTATTCATCGCTCCATAGAAACAAATACTTGTGTTTATTAATAATTTTGAAAAAATTGTAAAGTTAGAAAAAATAGATTCAAAAAATGACCATGAAATTAAAAAAACGAGGATATAGAAAAGTCACAGCCTAGAAAAAAGTCTGTAAATTTTAAAAAAGCTCATGAATTCAGAAAATGTTCTAAAAATGAAAATGTTCACAAATTTATAACATGTTCATGAATTTCACTTGTCGCAAGTTTAGTTTCTTTTTCATTAGCCTTGAAAATCATTTACGAATTCCAAAACTATTCATGGATTTAATATTTTCGTTGATTTTTTTAAAAGTTCATCATTTTAAGTTTCTAATTTCAGAAAACACATGAATTTCAAAAATGTGCACAGCTTTCAGAAAAGTGCATGGGTTTTTAAAAATTTCATGAATTTGAAAAACTTCTTGGAATTCAAAAAATGTTCACAATTTTTTAAAATAAAAATAATATAAGGGATGAAAACGAAGAATGGAAACAACTAAATATGTAGAATAACAGAAACAGATGAAAAAATACAAAGGAAGAAAGGTAAAGAAAACTAAAAAAATATTTGAAAGCATTCAAAATCCAGTGCGAAGGGGAAGCCTACATTGCCCACGCCATCTAAGAAAAACATTGGTGCTTCCTAGGAAAAAATAATAACACTAGCTTGAGGCACTTAAGATAGGAAATTCCTACAAAATCATTAATTAGGAAGCATTATTTGTAAAGGTTATTTTCATCTTATCAAGTTGCGACAAATGGCGCATTTGCAGTGTGTCATTGTCGCAATTTGGGAGTTTCGCTTTTTCCCGTAGATCTATTTATTCTAGACGTTTTATCTCTTAAACCATGTGTCTAAATTTCTTATTTATTCAAAATGTTTTATCTCTTGAATGTGTAAGTTTTTCCTTTTTTTTCTCTTAAACCGTTTTCATCGTTGAATTCGTTGTGTTGAGATATTCAAAACTAGATCACATGTTGATAAGCTTTGACGAACTTATTTTTTACGAAAAAACCATGCCTCTCATGAAAGAAAAAAAACTTATTTCCTTCGTTTTAAGAGACACGGTCGTGCCTCTCGCTAAAGCATATCCGTGCCCCTCACGAAAGCCAAACCGTGCCTCTTGTGAAAGGGAAAATAAATAAAAATTGTTTTTCCTGTTTTAGAGAGGCACGACCGTACCTCTTGCAAAATATATTGTTTTCTTTTCCCAAAGAAAAGGCACAACCGTACCTCTCAGGAAAACAAATTTGTGCCTGTCGCGGAAGCAAAATCATACATCTCAAGAAAGGAAAGAACACATTTTTCGCCGTTTCCGAGAGGCGCGTGCGTGCCTCTCGCGACAGCAAATTAGTGCCTCTCGTTGAAACAAAACTGTGCCTTCCCAAGAAAAATGCGTTTTTTTACGAAAAATGATTTTTTTTCAAGAACTAAGAAAACCGATAAAAAGCTAAGGAGCCAAAAAATAAAGCCATTAAAAAACCAAAAACGCATGCGAGAAAACAAAATAAAAATAAAATCCAAAAACGAGACATCTAAATACAATACGTAACTACGACTGAAAACGCGTCAAATGACGACGGCTGAGAGTCCCGGAGGAGCGCTCATTCTTAGTTGCTCCTGAATTCCTATCTCTCTCCGCCTCTCTCTATTTCTTCTATGCAGCGCTTGCTTGTAGTAGTCCGTCATTGGGCCTGCCTAGTATAGCGATTTTTTTTATTCTTTGTGTGCTTTTCTCGGGATCGTACGTCAATGCGGCTTTGTGTCTAATGTTTTAGATCCAGTTTTTATATTTTGCATTCCTTCGTTTTTCCATTTGTTTCCCCAAAGAAAATAAAAGTGCAGGAATGTATTTTTACATGCTTCAGCACTTTTGTTTTACATTTGCTTAAAGGTATCAACATTTCTTCAAATTAATTAACATTTTTTTGAATTGCATGAAAATTTGAAAATACCTGCTTAAGTCAAAAGAACTTTATTAAGTATATTAAAACATGATAGGATTATTTTAAATACATGATCACTTTATTGAAATATATATGAATAATTTATGGAGTACGTGACTATTTTGTTGTTTCTATATGCAAAAAAATTCTATAACACTGAATATATTACTAATGAAATGTAAATAGTTTTGTAAGAGAAATATATATTTTGGCGTTTTATGGAAACCGATATACACCAAATTTTAGTGGCCTGCAATCCTTGTGTCCCACCTAGAACTGGCCAAGATACCCTTTACTCACACAAAACGCTTTATAACGCGAGCTCCAGATCGTTTTAGGCGCCAACTAGGGGTTCAGACACCAACGGAGCCGCACTCTTCGGCCCGGCAAATGCGTTCCCTCACTCCCTCCCCACTCGATCACGTCGCTTCATTGTTAACGGGGCATGGTGTTCTTTTGTAGAGTTTCGCCGGTTTTCATTCTTATTCAAGACATATTAATGTTTTCGTAAGTGGACATTCAACATTTTTTAGGTACATTAGAAATATTTTTTATATAAATTGGAAATATTTTTTATATACATGCTAAACATTTTATAAATACATGATTAACATTAATTGAAAGCTTCTATTTTTTTTGTCTACTTTTTAAACCATACATATCGTATGTTTTATGGTATATATATCTCTAAAAAAGGTTTTGAATACATGTTTAACATTCTTTAATAGAACATTAATAAATGTTGCTCGTAAATCTAAAGATGATATGATGACTCAGTCTCTTGGGGTAAGGTGTGTGTATGTGCGTTCATAAGGATGAGTTTATGCGCGTTTATAGGAGCGCTTGTGTCTATAATGTGTTCAAAATAATACAACATGATTATTTTCTTGACACATTGTCAATAGTTTTCTATATACATTTTTAAATGCATATCAATATTTCTGAAACAAGATTAATACTTTTTGAATAAATGTCATCTTTTTGTACATATGTATATATTTAACATTTTAAAATTCTTGATTACCATTATTCAAAAACAACATTAATTATTTTATTACATGCTCAAAAAATGTATACACATTTAACATAGTCAATGCTTGATTAAAAAATCCAAATACATGATTAATTTTGTTCACATACATGGTGAACATTTTTTGAATATATGGTAACCATTTTTTAGTACATTTTTATATTTTTCAAAATATTTATTAACATTTTTTTATCAAATTCTTGATTAATATTTATTAAATATATGCTCAAATTCATTCATACATGTTTTGTGTATAAATGATAAATATTTTATCTATACACATTTAGTACTTTTCAAATACTTGGTTAACATTTTGTTCAAATGTTTTTTCACAAAGTGTTTTCGTAATATATTTATTTATAATATTTACGAAAATGAACTAAAGTAAAAAATACGCAAAAAAGAAAACGTGAAAACAACGAGGATATGGCCTACCGCTCGACTGGGCTAACCCATCTCGCGAGTCCTTCACGCGAGCGTGAGAGCTATATGTCTATTTACTCGATTCGGAGGAAAATATTTATTGCTTTCATCTTTTTAGACTGTGACAAATGGCACAGTGCATGTGTGTTATTTGTTGTAACCTCAAGGTTTTTTCTTTTTTATTTAGATTCTTATTTTAAAAATATTTTTCTCTTAAACCGTACATCTAAATTTTGAACCGATTTTACCATTGAATTCCTCGCGTTGAGATCTTCGAAACTAAATATCACGTTGATACCTTTTGATGAACTTATTTTTTAAACAAAAAAACAGATAGAAAAACGGTGCATCCCGCGAAAAGAAAAAAACATATTTTTTCGTTTTCGATAGACACGGTCGTTCTTCTCATGGAAGAAAACTATGCATCTCCCGGAAGCAAAACCTTGCCTATCGCAAAAGAAAAAAGAAAAAAAAATATATTTTTTATTTCGGAGAGGCACGACCATACCTCTTGTGAAAGCAAATCTGTGTCTCTAGCGAAAGAAAAAAACATTTTCCCCCGTTTCCGAGAGGCACGACCATGCCTATCGCGAAATCAAATCCGCGCCTTTCGCGGAATCAAATCCATATCTCTCGCTAAATAAAAAATATATAAAATACGTTTTTGTCATTTTCGAGAGGCACGGTCGTGTCTCTTGCGGAATCAAATTTGCACTTTTCGCGAAAACAAAAACCGTGCCTCTCAAGGACGAAAAAAGAACACATTTTTTGTTTTCGTAAGGCACGACTGTGCCACTCACGGAAGCAAATCCGTGCCTCTTATGCAAAAAAATCGTATTTTTTCAAAAGGAAATCGCATTTTTTACGCAATTTTCATTCAAAAGCTAAGAAAAACCGATGAAAAACCGAAAAACCAAACAAAACTCACCTAAAAAGCCGAATATGCGTGTGAAAAAATAGAAAAATATAATCCAAAGAAAACGCTCAAAATATGACACGTGGCGGCGGTTGACAACACGTCAAACGGCGGCGTGTGGGATTGATCATTGAAATACTTTTATAGGAGCGTTCGCCAAGTAGTTGCCGCAAAGGATCTCTCATGTAAAGCTTACAGTAATGAGCCGGCCCAGTATCACATACTCCCTCCGTCTAAAAATAATTGTACTATAGTTATGAAGAACTAGGCTAGTTTTTCTCAACTATAATTATTTGAAAATGAAGGAAGTATTTCTGAAAAAATAAAGTAAAAAAAGGAAGCGCACTCGGATGGATCATGGAATCTCCTTGTCGCGTCATAGCACTGTTAGCCACAAAAGCTAACATCGACTTTCTGTTCCGTTTTTTACTCTTATTTGTCAGGATTTTAGGTTTCTTTTGTTTGCTTTTCTTATTTCTTCTCTAGTTTCTCTATTCTTCTTTATTTCTTTCATTGTTTTTCTAGTTTTTTTTCTTCTTTTCTTACTCAATTTCCTTCTTTTGTTCTTTGTTTTTTGTTTATTTCTTGGGTTTCAATGTTCTTTTGTATTTTTCTTTGTTTCTTTATAGATTTTTACTACATTTTCATTTTCCCCATTTGTTTTTTCCATTTTATTTTTCATTCTCATTTTTCTTTGGTTTATTTTAATTTTCTTTCACTTTTTTATATGTGAAGAACATTTTAAAAATGCTTGATTATGAACCTTGTTAACTTTTGGTTTTCCTTTTTTATTACACGTTTAACAACTTTCCAATACAAATTTAACTTTTTTGTATACATACATTGTTTTTCCATAGTTATTATGAACATTTTCTCAAATGCTTGATTAACTTTTTTAAATATAATTTTCAATTTGTTTGAATACATGGTCAATATTTTTGCTGTGCATACTTTTAAACTTTTTCAAATTCTTGATCAACATTTTTTAAAGATAAAATGAACAATTTTTAAGATATGGTGTATTTTTTTACTATACACATTTAACATTGATCAAATGCTTGAACTAATAATTTTCGAATGGAACTAACATTTTTTCAACTGCTTGATTATTATATTTTTTAATACATGACCAACATTTTTAATACACATTTAATATTTTTAAAATTCTTCATTCACATTTTTAGAGTACACAATCAACTTTTTTCACATACATTGTATATTTTTTATGAACTTTTCATACACTTGTGAAATATTCTATCTGTACGCATTCAGCATTTTTCAAACACTTGGTTAACATTTTATTAACACATGCCAAACATAATTGTTGTATACATTTAACATTTTTCAAATATAAGTTTAACATTTTTTAATACAATACATGATTAAAATTTTAATACATGGTCAACATTTTTTCTATACACATTTAACATTTTTTGAAACGCTTGATTATCATTTTTTAAATGCATGGTCATTTTTTTCTACACATGTTGTATATTTTTTGTAGACCTTTTTCAAACCCATGTGCGTGATGGTCTCCTGGACCTATTCTCCCATCTATGGTTCTTATTTATGGCCTTGCCCATGTCGTTGGTTGTTGCGAGAAGCTCACATTCTTGGTCATCCTTGCGCTTGCCTTCTGTGTCGCGGTTCTTGTTTCCACGTGTGGAGCGGTCTGCGTTAGTGGGCTCGGAGGCCTCTGAAGTTTGCATAAGTCGGTGGCCTATGTAGACAGTCCCCTCGTCTGTTGTGTAATCGTTGGCGACCTTCATTAGTGCCGCCATGGACATCAGTGTGCCATCTCCTTGCTTCTTAGCTAACTTGTGGCGAAAGAAGGGGTCCTGTGTGCCGTCCACGAATGCCTCGATGGCGGTTTCGTTGGAGATATTGGTGAGGGTGTTTCTCTTTTTAAGCCATCATGAAATGAATTCATGAACGTACTAATTGAACCATGTATAATGTTGTGGAGGTTGGCGTCGCTTCCTCGGTTCTGGTACGTCCCCTTAAAGTTGTTGAGGAACTCATGCTTAAAGTTTGCCCACGTATGAATGAAGTTAGGTGGTATGCCCCTTTGCCAAGAGTGTGCGGAGCTTGGGAGGCATAACGATATATGTCACGGTGCATTGCCAATATCTTCATTGGCCATCTCGATTGTAGTGAGGCAGTCACTTAGCCAATGGTCGGGCTTGGTGTCGGCTGAGTATTTCTCGACGCCGCGGACGATAAATGGCTTCGGAAACGGGCGTGTGACCACCTTGTACCCGAAACATGGAGGTGCAATGCCAGGCGCGAGTGAGGTCAATCGTGGCACCGAGGCCTTGAAGTCGTGGACGTGGCGCTTCATTGCTCGAGCTTGTAAGTGATCTTGAAGATCAAGGCGATGAGTAAGGTGGTTTTGCATCGGAACCCGCAGTGGGAGAGGTGCTCAGTGCTGTATCGCCATGACTAAAATAGGCTGACAAAGATTGCATACGTCCATGTTTATTGTGGCCTCCGACCTCTACACAGAACCTTGTTGGTGGTCCTGGGCTAGTTGGTTTGCTACCGAGAGGACAATTGTTGTGTTGGCGAGGTGATCTCTTGATATTGAGATGTTGTCTTCGAGGTCTATATATTTGTGGATGACCTATGTTAGGTTTTCCAGGAAGCTAGGATCTTTCGGCGTGGCCTGCAACTTGTCGGCCAGTGTTGCGACCACCTGTAGGCCTAGTTTTAAAAACTGGACCGGACCGGCGGTCGGACTGGAAAAAACCGGGACCGGCAGCCTCATCGGGTTTTTAAGCTAATAAGATCGTTCTACAATCGGACCGGAGAAAACCGATCGAATCGGACGGTTTTCTGGAAAACCAATGAAAAACCGGGTCATTAAACCGGGAAAAACCAGGAAGTTTTTCAATAGAAATTGGGAGAAGTGGGATTCAATCCTAGGTCATGTGAGCAATACGCGAGGCCTGCCACAACCTTATAACCAACTCGGCTACGCTATTGTGTTGTCCACTACATGAAAATAATTTTATTTGCAAATTATTTCACACTATATTAGCACATATATTACTCAATATTTATTTTATTTTTGCTTAAAAAACCATCAGCTACATGAATTAGGGAATTTTCCATCGGTTTGAAAATTTGAAAGTTTACCAATCCGTGGGAAGTGTCACTACATGAATCAGGGAATTTGCCATCTCTGTGATATTTGTCGTCTACTCGCTGATGGTAAAGAGACTCTTTGCCATCAGCTGTCGGAAAACAGACGGCAAAGAACAGGCTGATGGCAAAGATACTCTTTACCATCAGCCGCTTCTTTGTCGTCCACTGTCGGACGACAAAGATGGACCAAGAAGACGACAAAGACATAGCTGATGGCAAAGATGGTCCAGGCAGACGACAAAGAGACACCACAGTTGAAGCCCGTTACCTTTGCCATCAGCGGCATATTTGCCGTCCGCCGAAAGCTTCTTTGTCGTCTTCCTGGATACATGGCGGGCGGTGATACTTCTCCAACTTATCTATAATTTTTGATGGTTTCATGCTATTATCTTGTCAAACTTTGGATGTTTTCTATGCCTTTTATATCTTTTTTGGGACTAACTTATTAACTCAATGCCAAGTGTCAGTTCCTGTTTTTTCCGTGTTTTTGACCCTTTTCACACGAGGATTTTAAACGGAGTCCAAACGGAACGAAACTTCCAAAAAGATTTTTTTCGAAACAGAAGAAGATCAGGGGACTTGAGAACCAAGTCAGGGGGGCACCTGGGACCCCATAAGCCCCCTAGCCACGACTAGGGGGGCCCACGCCTCCCAGGCTTGTGGGCTCCCTGGGCCACCTTTGCCCTAGATCTTTCACCTATATATTCCCAAAAATTCCAGAAAAAATCAGGAGATCACCGAAAGTACTTTTCCACCGCCGCAAGCTTCTGTCTCTGCAAGATCCCATCTGGGCACGTTCTGGTGCCCTGCCGGAGGGGGTATTCAGATACGGAGGGCTTCTTCATCAACACCATGACCTCTCCGATGATGCGTGAGTAGTTTACCATAGACCTACGGGTCCATACCTAGTAGCTAGATGGCTTCTTCGCTCTCTTGGATCTTCAATACAAAGTTCTCCATGATCTTCATGGAGATCTATCCGATGTAATCTTCTTTTGCGGTGAGTTTGTCGAGATCCGATGAATTGTGGATTTATGATCAGATTATCTATGAATCTTATTTGAGTTTCTTCTGATCTCTTATATGCATGATTTCATATCCTTGTAATTCTCTTCGAGTTGTGGGTTTTGTTTGGCCAACTTGATCTATGATTCTTGCAATGGGAGAAGTGCTTGGTTTTGGGTTCATACCGTGCGTTGATCTCACCCAGTGACAGAAGGGGTAGCGAAGCACGCATCGTGTTGTTACCATCAAGGGTAAAAAGATGGGGTTTTCATCATTGGTTTGAGTTTATTCCTCTACATCATGTCATCTTGTTTAAGGCGTTACTCTGTTCGCCATGAACTCAATACACTAGATGCATGCTGGACAGCGGTCGATGTGTGGAGTAATAGTAGTAGATGCAGGAAGTATCGGTCTACTTATGTCGGAGGTGATGCCTATATGTATGATCATTGCCTTAGATATTGTCATGACTTTGCGCGGTTCTATCAATTGCTCGACAGTAATTTGTTCACCCACCATAATATTTGCTATTTCGAGAGAAGCCTCTAGTGAACACTATGGCCCCGGGGTCTACTTCACACCATATTTTCAGCCTTACTCTTTTACTTCATTGCACTTTCCACCTTCAGATATCACTTTGCAATCAATCTTGAAGGGATTGACAACCCATTTATAGCATTGGGTGCAAGCTCTTTTGTGTTTGCGCAGGTACTCTGGACTTGACGAGATTCTCCTACTGGATTGATACCTTGGTTCTCAAACTGAGGGAAATACTTACTGCGCCTGTGCTGCACCACCCTTTCCTCTTCAAGGGAAAAACCAATGCAAGCCCAGCCTCCGTCAACGTGACAATCTCTGGCGCTGTTGTCTGTTGCCGCAACAGAAGAATTTCTGGCGCCGTTGCCGGGGAGGATCAAGTCAAGAACTCATCCAAGTAAGTGTCGCAAACTCATCTCTTGCATTTACTTTTTTGCCTCTCGTTTTCCTCTCCCCCACTTCTGAAAAACAAAAATTTACAAAAATATTTGCCTTTTACGTTTGCCTTTCCTTTGCTTGTGTGCTATGTACCTTCAATATGCTTGCATCTTCGCTTGCTTAAAATCTATTGATATGGATCCTCATCCACTTGCTAATCTCTTTAAGAGATCCAATTATGTTGAACCAATTGCTAGTGAGTTTTGTGCACTAGATTATCTTTATGAAGTTTTGCTTGAGATGCGAGAATCTGAAAATTTTGATGAAGAAATTTGTGAAGTGATTCACGAGGGCTCCTTGAATGAAAAGCATGATTGCAATGGTTTCACTATAAATCCTATTAATGACAATCATGCTAAAAATATGCAAAACCCTATGCTTGGGGATGCTAGTTTTGCTGTGTCCACTACTTGTTGCAATGATCATGATTGGGGTGATGATTTTTCTTATGATCTTGAAAATTTGTTTAAGCCTCATGATTAATATGATATTTGCAATAATATTTAAAGTGGGTTTGGAGAAGTCATGACTTTAGTTGATGATAATCCCACTATTTTTTAAGAACGTCAACTTTGCATGCATGTGGATCATGAAAAGAATATCCTATGTGATAGCTATATTGTTGAATTTGGATATGATCCCACTTGTAATTATTATGAGAGAGGAAAGTATGGTTGTAGAAACTTTCATATCACTAAATCAACTCTCATTATGTTGAGATTGCTATTGTCTCTTTCTTCTTCCTTGCATATGGTAGCTATTGGTTGTCTTGATAATTTGTTTTCCTATAAAATGCCTATGCATAGGAAGTATGTTAGACTTAGATATGTTTGTCACATGTTTCATGATGCTCTCTTCGTGTCCGACTGCTATCTTTTATGTGAGCATCATTGAATTATCAATGTCTAGCTAAAAGGCTTTAAAGAAAAGCGCTTGTTGGGAGGCAACCCAATGAATGAATTTATCTTTTTCTTTCTGTTTTGTTGCGTATACACCATCATAATTCTGTTACGATTGTGTCTTTTGTGTTTCTTTTTGTGTTTGAGCCAAGCATAACCTTTATGACTAGTCTTGGTGATGGTTGTTTGGTCCTACTGGAAAAAGACAGAAACTTTTCGCTCACGAGATTATTTTTCATTTTTATTCAGAAAGAGGTTTTGAGTTGATTCTTTTTGCTGCTGGTTGATATGCCTTTTTCCCAGGAAGTCATAACTTTTCAGAATTTGTGAGGTACCATAAGTATACGAAGTATACAGATTGTTACACACTGGTCTGTTTTTGACACATTCTGTTTTTATTGTGTCGGTTGCTTGTTTTGATGAAACTATGGATAGTATCAGGGGGTACTAGCCATGGAAGAGTGATAATACATTAATCTAACACCTATATAAATAGAAATCAAGATTGCTACAGTACCTAAAGCGGTGGTAGTTTGTTTTCTTGTGCTAATGATATCACGAGTTTCTGTTTAAGTTTTGTGTTGTGCAGTTTTCAAGTTTTGGGTGATGTTCTCATGGACAAATGGATAAAGAGTGGAAAGATCTCAAGCTTGGGGATTCCCAAGGCATACCAACACAAATTCAAGGACACCAAAAAGCCTAAGCTTGGGGATGCCCCGGGAAGGCATCCCCTCTTTCGTCTTCAATCCATCGGTAACATTACTTGGAGCTATATTTTTATTCACCACATGATATGTGTTTTGCTTGGAGCGTCTTGTATCGTAGGAGTCTTTTCTTTTTGTTGTGTCACAATCATTCTTGCTGCACACCTTTTGAGAGAGACATGCACTCATCATGATTTTGCTAGAATACTCATCGTGCTTCACTTATATCTTTTGAGCTAGTTAATTTTGCTCTATGTGCTTCACTTAGATCTTTTAGAGCACGGCGGTGCGTGACTTGGTAGTTGGCTTGTGCTATGAAAGTAGTCCCAAAGGTGATAATTACCCAAAGAGGATACAAAAACCTCCATCTTCATGTGCATTGAGTAGAAAGACAAGTCTTGATTCCTCTCAATTAGTTTTGAGGCATGGATTTGGTAATATTAAGAGTTACGTTAGTAGGGTGTTGTGAATCTAGAAATACTTGTGTTGAAGTTAGTGATTCCCGTAGCATGCACGTATGGTGAACCGCTATGTTAGGAATCGGAGCATAATTGGTCTATTGATTGTCATCCTTTGTGTTGAGGTCGGGATCACGCGATGGTTAACACCTACCAACCCTTCCCCTAGGAGTATGCATTTAGCACTTTGTTTCGATTACTAATAAAAACTTTCGCAACAACTATGTGAGTTCTTCATGACTAATGTGAGTCCATGGTATAGATGCACTTTCACCTTCCACCTTTTCTAGCCTCTCTAGTGCCGCGCAACTTCCGCCGGTACACAAACCCACCATATGCCTTCCTCAAAACAGCCACCATACCTACCTATTGTGGCTTTTTCATAGCCATGCAACTCCCACCGTTCCGTCTCATGACTTGTGCCGTCACTATCATATTGCTATTGCATGATCGTAAGATAGCTAGAGAGATGTTTCAACGTCATACGCCAAGCTAGACCGTTGGACATCCCGGTACACTGCCGGAGGCATTTCCTATAGAGGCATCATCTTTCTAAGCTTTGCGTTGTGAGTAAATAAAAGTGTGATGATCATCATTATTAGAGCATTGTCCCATGTGAGGAAAAAAAGAGGCCAAAGAGCCCAAATAAAAAAAATAGAAAAAAAGAGAGGCCCAAGAGCCCAAATAAAAAATAGAGAGAAAAAGAGAGAAGGGGCAATGCTACTATCTTTTTCCACACTTGTGCTTCATAATAGCACCATTGTCTTCATTATTGAGAGCCTCTCGTTTCGTCACCACCATATGCTAGTGGGAATCTTTATTATATAACTTGGCTTGTATATTCCAAGGATGGGCTTCCCCAAATTGCCCTAGGTCTTCGTGAGCAAGCAAGTTGGATGCACACCCACTAGTTCTCCTTTTGAGCTTTCACATACTTATAGCTCTAATGCATCCTTTGTATGGCAATCCCTACTCATTCACATTGATATCTATTAATGGGCATCTCCATAGCCCTTTGATACACCGAGTCAATGTGACCATCTCCTCCTTTTTGTCTCACAACCACCACCACACTCTATTCCACCTATAGTGCTATATCCATGGCTCACGCTCATGTATTGCGTGATAGTTATAATTTTTTTGAGAAAGTAAGAGTGCGGAAACAATTACTTGCCAACAACGGGGTTGTAAATGATTTAAATTAGTTTTGTGAGGATGATGGAGCATAGCCAGACTATATGATTTTGTAGAGATAACTTTCCTTGGCCTTGTTATTTTGAAAGTTCATGATTACCTTGCTAGTTTACTTGAATTATTATTGTTTTCATGTCAATAGCTAACTATTGTTTTGAATCTTACGGATATGAACTTTCAGGTCACACGAAAGAAGTTACAAAGGACAACTATGCTAGGTAGCATTCCACATCAAAAATTTAGTCTTTATCACTTCCCTACTCGAGGACGAGCAGGAGTTAAGCTTGGGGATTGTTGATACGTCCCCAACGTATCTATAATTTTTTATGGTTTCATGCTATTATCTTGGCAAACTTTGGATGTTTTGTATGTCTTTTATATCTTTTTTGGGACTAACTTATTAACTCAGTGCCAAGTGCCAGTTCCTGTTTTTTCCGTGTTTTTGACCCTTTTCAGAGGAGGATTTTAAACGGAGTCCAAACGGAACGAAACTTCCAAAAAGATTTTTTCCGAAGCAGAAGAAGATCGGGGACTTGAGAACCAAGTCAGGGGGCCACCAGGGACCCCACAAGCTCCCTAACCGCGGCCAGGGGGCCCGCGCCTCCCAGGCTTGTGGGCTCCCAGGGCCACCTCTATCCTAGATCTTTCGCCTATATATTCCCAAAAATTCCAGAGAAAATCATGAGATCATCGAAA